>NC_087187.1:13247500-13432209 GCF_035594125.1 Scylla paramamosain | reverse complement strand
GTAATGTCATTTTTTCCCACATAAAGCTGGTTTCCCATGCAATTTGGCATTTTGGTAACTAAGAATGTGAAAAGCACTCAAAATACACGCATTTAGTAAAGTTGTTCTCTTTCTCAATTAAGAGTGTTATTCATGAGTTTCAGCATTTTGGTATCTAGGTAACTTCTCCATATACACGAGTTTTTGCGTTTTTTGCCTTTTCGTTCTTTTGAACTATAAAACATTAATTATACACTTTTCTCGCAATGTCCTTTTGTTTCCCAATATAAAGTGCTTTTTTATAAATTTTCGCGTTTTTTTTATAGGTAACAAGCTCAAAAACACTCAAAAAGTAGAAAAACAATGTTTTTCTACTTTTTGATATTGGTTGGTTTGCATTCTTTTTAGCGTCTTTCTACGTAAAACACTGAGAAGACACGTTTTCAGTAATTTTGTTTTGGTTTGCCATATAGAGAGAGTTCCTTATTATTGATTGTTTTGGTGCCTAACATGCTGAAAAACAATCAAAACACTGATTTCTAGTAAGGTCGTTTAATTTCCTCATATAGGAGGCTTTGCATGTACTTTACTGTTTGGTACATAACAGTCCGAAAAAAAGCTAATATCAACTTTTTTCATAATATTCTCTTATCATATAATTGCCTTAATTTTTCCCAGAACTTTGGCATCTCGGTACCTATGAAGGTAAATAACAAAAAAAAAAAAAAAAAGTCCTTTTATTTATTTTTTTATTTTATTTTTTTTTCTAAATAACGAGTGTTATTTCTGGGTTTTAGCTTTTTATTACTTAAGGAACTTAAGAACACTCATAATACACGTTTCTCGTAATGTCCTTATGTTTCCCAAACATAAAGTTCTTTGCATGTATTTAAGCGTTTTTATAGATAACATTATCAAAAACACTCAAAATACATGTTTTTGGTAATGTTATTCTGTTTCTCCATAAAGTTTGTTTTCCATGCGTTTTAGCCGTTTGTTATGTGAGGAGCTCAAAAACACATATTGGCAAGTTCTTGGTAAAAATTGGTTTTATTCCTATGTAATGTGATTGCCCTGCTATTTAGTACTTCATTGCCTAACATGCTTAAAAACAATTAAAACACACTTCTCGTAATGTCATTTTTTTCCCTCATAAAGCTAGGTTCGCATGCTATTTAGGGTATTGCTAACTAGGAATATGAGAAACACTCAAAATACATGCATTTGCTAAGGTTGTTCTGTTTCTTAATTAAGATTGTTATTCATGAGTTTCAGCATTTTTGTATCTAAGAAACTTCTTTATATACGAGTTTTTGCGTTTTTCTACGTAAAACACTGAGAAGATACATTTTCAGTAATTTTGTTTTGCATTCCCATATAGAGTGAGTTCCTTATTATTTATCGTTTTGGTGCCTAACATGCTGAAAATCACTCAAAAGACAGATTTCTGGTAAGGTCGTTTAATTTCCTCATATAGGAGAATTTGCATGCACTTTAGGGTTTGGTACATAACATTCCGAAAAAAAAGGTAAAATTAACTTTTTTGATAATATTCTTTGGTTCATAAAATTTTCCTGAATTTTCCCAGAATTTTGGCATCTCGGTACCTATGAAGATGAAAATAAAAAAATTTTTTTTTTTTCTAAATAAAGAGTGTTATTTGTGGGTTTTAGCTTTTTGATACTTAGGGAACTTAAAAAAAAACACTCATAATCCACGTTTTTCGTAATGTCCTTCTGTTTCCCAAACATAATGTTCTTTGCATGTATTTAAGCGTTTTTTAGAGATAACATGATAAAAAACACCCAAATTACATGTTTTTGTTAATGTTATTCTGTTTCTCCATAAAGTTTGTTTTGCATGCGTTTTAGCGGTTTTGTATATAAGGCAAGTTCTTCGTAAAAATTGGTTTTATTCCAATGAAAAGTGATTGCCCTGCTTTTTAGTGCTTTATTGCCTATCTCGCTCAAAAACATTCAAAGGACATTTTTCTAGAAATGTCATGTTTTCCCATATAAATCTGGTTTCGCATGAAATTGGCGTTTTTAGTAACTAAGAATATGAAAAACACTCAAAACACACGAATTTGGTAAGGTTGTTCTGTTTCTCAATTAAGAGTGTTATTCATGAGTTTCATCATTTTGGTATCTAGGAAACTTTTCCATATACACGTGTTTTTGGGTTTTTTGCCTTATGGTTCTTTTGAACTATAATGCACTCATTATACACTTTTTTCCCAATGTCCTTCTGTTTCCCAATATAGAGTGCTTTGTATCAATTTTAGCATTTTTTTGTAGGTAACAAGCTCAAAAAACACTCAAAATATACCTTTTTAGTAATGTTTGTTCTATTTCTTGATATTGGTTGGTTTGCATCCATTTTAGCGTTTTTCTACGTAAAACACTGGGAAGACACGTTTTCAGTAATTTTGTTTTGGATTCCCATATAAAGTGAGTTCCTGATTTATTTATCTTTTTGGTGCCTAACATTCTGAAAAACACTCAAAAGACAGATTTCTTTTAAGTTCCTTTAATTTCCTCATATAGGAGGCTTTGCATGCACTTTAGGGTTTGGTATATACCAGTCCGAAAAAAAAAACAACTAAAATTAACTTTTTTGATAATTTTCTTTTATCATATAATAGCCCGGAATTTCCCCAGAATTTTGGCATCTCGGTATCTATGAAGATGATTAACAAAAAAAAAAATCCTATTTTTTTATTTTATTTATTTAGTTTTTCTAAATAAAGAGAGTTATTTGTGGGTTTTAGCTTTTTAATACTTAAAGAACTTAAAAACACTCATAATACATATTTCTCGTAATGTCCTTTCGTTTCCCAAACATAAGGTTCTTTGCATGTATTTAAATACATATTTTTGGTAATGTTATTCTTTTTGTCCATAAAAGGTGTTTTGCATGCATTTTAGCCTTTTGGTATGTAATGAGCTCAAAAACACCTAAAAGCAAGTTCTTGGTAAAAGTTGGTTTTATTCCCATGTAATGTGATTGCCCTGCTTTTTAGTGGTTTATTGCCTAACACTCTCAAAAACACTCGAAAGGCATTTTCTGGTAATATTATTTTTTTTCCCGCATGGAATTTGGGGTTTTGGTAACAAAAAATGTGAAAAACACTCAAAATACAGGCATTTAGTAAGGTTGTTCTGTTTTTTAATTAAAAGTGTTATTCATGAGCTTCAGTATTTTGGTATGTAAGAAACTTTTCTAATACACACATTTGGTAAGGTAGTTCTGTTTCTCAATTAAAAGTGTTATTCATGAGTTTCAGCATTTTGGTGTGTAAGAAACTTCTTTATGTACACGAGTTTTTGAGTTTTTTTGCCTTGTGGTTCTTGTGAAACTATAAAACACTCATTATACACATTTCTTGTAATGCCTTTTTCTTTCCTAATATAGAGTGCGTTTCATCCATTTTCGAAATTTGTTGTTGGTAACAAGCTCAAAAACACATAAAAATATATCTTTTTGGTAATGTTATTCTAATTCTTCATATTGGTTGGTTTGCATCCGTTTTAGCGTTTTTCTACATAAATCACTGAAAAGACACGTTTTCAGTAATATTGTTGAAATTACTGAAAAAAACACTCAAAAGACAGGTTTCTTGTTAATTCGAGTAATTTCTCCATATAGGTGGCTTTGCATGCACTTCAGGGTTTCGAACATAACTCCGGAAAAAAAGCTAAGATTATTTTTTTCATAATGATTTTTTTTTACAAAATTTCCCTGCATTTTTCCAGAATTTGGTATCTCGGTACCTATGAAGATGAATAACAATTTTTTTTTCTCTATAAAGGATTATTTGTGAGTTTTAGTTTTTTGGTACTTAAGGAACTTAAAAACACTCATAATACATGATTTTCGTAATGTCCTTTTCTTATACAAACATGGGGTTCTTTACATGTATTTAAGTGTTTTTATAGGTAACATGATCAAAAACACTCAAAATACATATTTTTGGTAATGTTATTCTGTTTCTCCATAAAGGGTGTTTTTACATGCGTTTTAGCGTTTTGGTATGTAAGGAGTTAAAAAAACACTTAAAGGCAAGTTCTTCGTAAAAGTTGGTTTTATTCCCAAGTAATGTGATTTTTCTGCTTTTTAGTGCTTTGTTGCATCACGCTCAAAAACACTCAAAAGACATTTTTCTGGTAATGTCATTTTTTTCCCACATAAAGCTTGTTTCGCATGTAATTTGGCAATTTCGTAACTATGAATGTGAAAAACACTCAAAATACAAAATTTGGTAGGGTAGTTCTGTTTCTCGATTAAAAGTCTTTTTCATGCATTTCATCATTTTTGTATGTAAGACACTTCTCTATATACACAAGTTTTTGCGTTTATTGCCTTGTGGTTCTTGTTAAACTATAAAACACTAATTATACACGTTTCTCGTAATGTTCTTTTATTTCCTAATATAGAGTGTTTTCCATCCATTTTTGCATTTTTTGTAGATAACAAGCATAAAAACACTCAAAATATATCTTTTTGGTAATGTTATTCTATTTCTTCACATTGGTTGGTTTGCATCTGTTTTAGCTTTTTCTTCGTAAATCTCTGAAAAGACTCGTTTTCAGTAATTTTGTTGAAATTAATTCTGGTACAGGTTTCTGGTAAAATTGTGTAATTTTCCCATATAAGTGGCTTTGCATGCACCTTAGGGTTTGGTACATAACTCTGGAAAAAAGCTAAAATTATTATTATTTTTTTTCTTTACCTAATTTCCCTGAATTTTGCCAGAATTTTGGCATCTCGGTACTTATGAAGATGAGTAACAAAAAAAAAAATTTTGTATTCATTTATTTTATTTTTTTTCTCTATAAAGAGTGTTATTTGTGTGTTTTAGCTTTTTGGTACTTAAGGAACCTAAAAACTCTCATAATACACAATTTTCGAAATATCCTTTCGTTTCACAAACATAGGGTTCTTTGCATGTATTTTAGCGTTTTTATAGGTAACATGATCAAAAACACTTAAAATTCATGCTTTTGGTAATGTTATTTTGTTTTTCCATAAAGGGTGTTTTGCATGCGTTTTAGCGTTTTGTTATATAAGGAGTTAAAAACACTTAAAGGCATATTTTTGGTAAAAGTTGGTTTTATTCCCACGTAATGTGATTGTTCTGCTTTTTAGTGCTTTGTTGTATATCACGCTCTAAAACATTCACAAGAAACTTTTCTGGTAATGTCATTTTTTTCCCACATAAAACTAATTTCACTTGTAATTTCCGATTTTCGTAACTAAGAATGTGAAAAACACTCAATATACTCACATTTGGTAAGATAGTTCTGTTTCTCAAAGAAAAGTCTTATTCATGAGTTTCAGCATTTTGGAATGTAAGAAACTTCATTATATACACGAGTTTTTGCGTTTTTTGCCTTGTGGTTCTTGTGAAACTATAAAACACTTATTATGCACGTTTCTCGTAATGTCCTTTTGCTTCCCAATATAGAGTGCTTTCCATCCATTTTCACGTTTTTTGTAGGTAACAATTTCAAAAACACTCAAAATATACCTTTTTGGTAATGTTATTCTATATCTTCATTTTGGTTGGTTTACATCCGTTTTAGCGTTATTGTACGTAAAACTCCGAAAAGACACGTTTTCAGTAATTGTGTGTTGGATTCCCATATAGATTGACTTCCTTGGGTTTTATCGTGTTGGTTCCTAACATGCTGAAAAACACTCATAAGACAGTTTTTTGGCAAAGAGGTTTAATTTTTCCATATAGGTGGCTTTGCATGCACACTCAAAAAACACTCAAAAAACATGTTTTTGGTAATGTTATTCTGTTTCACAATAAAGTGTATTTTGCATGCGTTTTAGTGTTTTGGTATATAAGGAGCTCAAAAACACTTATAAGCAAGTTCTTATTAAAAATTGGTTTTATTCCAATGTTATGTCATTGCCCTGCTTTTTAGTGCTTTATTACCTAACACGCTCAAAAACACTCAACAGACATTTTTCTGGTAATGTTATTTTTTTCCCACATAAAGCTGGTTTCGCATGGAATTTGGGGTTTTGGTAACTAAGAATGTGAAAAGCACTCAAAATACAAACTTTTAGTAAGATTGTTCTGTTTCTCAATTAAGAGTGTTGTTCATGAGTTTCAGCATTTTGGTATCTAGGAAACTTCTTCATATACACTAGTTTTTGCATTTTTTGCCTTGTGGTTCTTTTGAACTATTAAACACTCATTATACACTTTTCTTGCAATGTTCTTTTCTTTCCCATTATAGAGTGCTTTGCATCAATTTTCTTGTTTTTTTTTATAGGTAACAAGCTCAAAAACACTCAAAATATACCTTTTTTGTAATGATTTTCTATTTCTTTATATTGGTTTGTTTGCATACGTTTTAGCGTTTTTCTACGTAAAACGCTGAGAAGACACGTTTTCAGTAATTCTTTTTTGAATTCCCATATAGAGTGAGTTCCTTATTATTTATTGTTTTGGTGCTAACATGCTGAAGAACACTCAAAAGAGAGATTTCTGATAAGGTCGTTTAATTTCCTCATATAGGAGGCTTTGCATGCACTTTAGTGTTTGGTACATAACATTCCCCCCAAAAAAAGCTAAAATTAACTTTATTGATAATATTCTTTTATCATATAATTGCGCTGAATTTTTACCAGAATTTTGGCATCTCGGTACCTATGAAGATAAATAAAAAAAAATCCTATTTTTTTATTTATTTATTTATTTTTTTTCTCAATGAAGAGTGTTATTTATAGGATTTACCTTTTTGGTACTTAAGGAACTTAAAAACACTCATAATACGCGTTTCTTGTAATGTCCTTTCGTTTCCCAAACAAAAGGTTCTTTGCATGTATTTAAGCGTTTTTATAGATAACATGATTAAAAATACTCAAAATACTAGGTTTTGGTAATGTTATTCTGTTTCTCCAAAAGTGTATTTTGCATGCGTTTTAGCAGTTTTGTATATAAGGAGCTCAAAAACACTTATGGCAAGTTCTTGGTAAAAAATGATTTTATTCCAATGTAATGTGATTGCCCTGCTTTTGAGTGGTTTATTACCTATCACGCTGAAAAACACTCAAAAGACACTTTTCTGGTAAATTCATTTTTTTTACCCCACAAAGCTATTTTCGCATGTAATTTGGGGTTTTTGGTAACTAAGAATGTGAAAAGCACTTAAAATCCACGCATTTAGTAAGGTTGTTCTGTTTCTCAATTAAGAGTGTTATTCATAAGTTTCAGCATTTTGGTATGTAGGAAATCTCTCCATATACGCGAGTTTTTGCGTTGTTTGCTTTGTGGTTCTTTTGAACTATAAAACACTCATTATACACTTTTCTTGCAATGTCTTCTTGCTTCCCAATATAGAGTGCCTTCCACCAATTTTCGCGTTTTTGTAGGTAAAATGATCAAAAACACTCAAAATATACCTTTTTAGAAACGTTATTCTATTTCTTCATATTGGTTGGTTTGCATCCGTTTTACCGTTTTTCTACGTAAAACAACGAAAAGACACGTTTTCAGTCATTTTGTTTTCGATTCCCAAAGAATATTGCCAGAATTTGGGCATCTTAGTACCTATGAAGATGAATAAAAAAAAAAATATTTTATTTTATTTTATTTCTCTATAGTGTTAATTGTGAGTTTTAGCTTTTTTGGTACTTAAGGAACTTAAAAACACATAATACACGTTTCTCGTAATGTACTTTCGTTTCCCAAACATAAGGTTCTTTGCATGTATTTAAGCGTTTTTATAAATAACATGATCAAAAACACTCAAAATACATGTTTTTGGTAATGTTTCTCAATAAAGGTTGTTTAGCATGCGTTTTAGCGTTTTGGTATGTAAGGAGTTAAAAAAACACTTAAAGGCAAGTTCTTCGTAAAAGTTGGTTTTATTCCCATGTAAGGTGATTGTTCTGCTTTTTAGTGCTTTGTTGCACATCACGCTCAAAAGCACTCAAAACACACTTTTCTGGTAATATCATTTTTTTCCCACAGAAAGCTAGTTTCGCATGTAATTTGGGATTTTTATAACTAATAATGTGAAAAACACTCAAAATACACACACTTGGTAAGGTAGTCCTGTCTTTCATGCATTTCAACATTTTGGTATGTAAGAAACTTCTCTATATACACGAGTTTTTGCATTTTTTGCCTTGTGGTTGCTGTGAAATTATAAAACACTCATTATACATGTTTCTCGTAATGTTCTTTTGTTTCCCAATATAGAGTGCTTTCCATCCATTTTCGCATTTTTTGTAGATAACAAGCTGAAAAACTCTCAAAATATATCTTTTTGGTAATGTTATTCTATTTCTTCATATTGGTTGGTTTGCATCCGTTTTAGCGTTTTTCTTCGTAAATCACTGAAAGGACACGTTTTCAGTAATATTGTTGAAATTGCTGAAAAACACTCAAAAGACAGATTTCTGGTAAAGTCGTGTAATTTCCCCATATAGGTGTTTTTGCATGCACTTCTGGGTTTTGTACATAATTCCGGAAAAAAAGTAAAAATTTTTTTTATAATGTTTTTTTTTACATAATTTCGCTGAATTTTGCCTGAATTTTGGCATCTTCATACCTATATAGATGAATAAAAAAAAATCTATTTTTTTTAGTTATTTATTTTTTCTCTATTTGTGGGTTTTATTTTTTTGGTACTTAAGGAACTTAAAAATAATCATAATACACGATTTTCGTAATGTCCTTTCGTTTCACAGACATAGGGTTCTTTGCATATATTTAAGCGTTTTTATAGGTAACATGATCAAAAACAAAAAAAACACATGTTTTGGTAATGTTATTCTGTTTCTCCATAAAGGGTGTTTTCCATGCGTTTTTGCGTTTTGGTATGTAAGGAGTTAAAAACACTTAAAGGCAACTTCTTCGTAAAAGTGGGTTTTATTCCTATTTAATGTGATTATTCTGCTTTTTAGTGCTTTGTTACATATCACGCTCAAAAACACTCAAGAGACTTTTCAGATAATGTCATTTTTTTCCCACATAAAGCTAGTTTCACATGTAATTTGGGATTTTCGTAACTAAGAATGTGAAAAACACTCAAAATACACACATTTGGTAAGGTAGTTCTGTTTCTCAATTAAAAGTGTTATTCATGAGTTTTAGCGTTTTGGTATATAAGAAACTTCTCTATATACAGGAGTTTTTGCGTTTTTTTGTCTTGAGGTTCTTGTGAAGCTATAAAACAATCATTATACACGTTTCTCTAAATGTCCTTTTGCTTCCCAATATAGAGTGCTTTCCAAATATTTGCTCGTTTTTTGTAGGTAAAAAGCTCAAAAACACTTTTTGGTAGTGTTATTCTATTTCATCATATTTGTTGGTTTGCATCCGTTTTAGCGTTTTTCTACGTAAAACAATGAAAAGACACGTCTTGAGTAATTTTGTTTCGGATTCACATATTGACTGACTTCCATATTATTTATCGTTTTGGTGCCTAACATGCTGAAAAACACTGAAAAGACAGGTTTCTGGTAAAGTCGTTTAACTTCCTTATATAGGTGGCATGCACTTTAGAGTTTGGTACATAAAAATCCGAAGAAGAGCTATAATAACCTTTTTTTGATAATGTTCTTTTTTCCTGATAAATTCCCTGAATTTTGGCAGAATATTGGCATCTTGGTACCAATGAAAATCAATATAAAAAAAGCTATTTTTATTTTTTTTCTCTATAAAGAGTGTTATTTGTGGGTTTTTAACGTTTTGGTACTTAAGGAACTTAAAAACGGTCCTAATACACGTTTCTCGTAATGTCCTTTCGTTTCCCAAACATAGGGTTCTTTGCATGTATTTAAGCGTTTTTGTAGGTAACATGATCAAAAACACTTAAAACACATGTTTTTAGTAATGTTATTCTGCATCTCCATAAAGGAGTTTTTTGCATGTGTTTTAGCGTTTTGGTTTGTAAGGAGGTCAAAAATACTTCAAGGCAAGTTCTTGCTAAAAGTTGGTTTTATTCCCATGTAATGTGATTGCCCTGTTTTTTTTTTTTTTGTGTGATTTATTGTCTAACACGCTCAAAAACATTCAAAAGACACTTCTAGTAATGTTATTTTTTTTCCAACATAGTTTCGCGTGCTCTTTCGGGTTTTTCTAACTATGAATGTGAAAAACACTCAAAATACACGCATTTGGTAAGGTTGTTCTGTTTCTCAATTAATATTGTTATTAAAGAGTTTAAGCATTTTGGTATCCAAGAAACTTCTTTATATACACGAGTTTTTGCGTTTTTTGCCTTGTGGTTCTTGTGAACCACAAGTTCTTTTGCTCAAAAATGATAAAACACTCATTATACACGTTTCTCGTAATGTCTTTTTGTTTCACAATAGGGAGTGCTTTGCATCAATTTTCGCGTTTTTTGTAGGTAACAAGGTCAAAAACACTCAAAATGTACCTTTTTGGTAATGTTATTTTATTTCTTCCTATTGGTTGGTTTGCATCCGTTTTAGCGTTTTTCTACGTAAAACACCGAAAAGACACGTTTTCAGTAATTTTGTTTTAGATTCCCATATAGAGTGACTTGCACGTTATTTACCGTTATGGTGCCTAACAAGTTGAAAAACACTCATAACAAAGTTTTCTGGCAAAGACGTTTAATTTCCCCATATAGGTGGCTTTGCATGCACTTTAGGGTTTGGTACATAACAGTAGGAAAAAAAAAAGCTAAATTTAACTTTTTTGATAATGTTCTTATTTCACATAATTTCCTGAATTTTGTCCAAATTATGGCATCTCGGTACCTGTGAAGATGAAAAACAAAGAAAAAAATATCGTATTTTTTTATTTTTTATTTATTTTTTTTTTAAGCGTTTTTATTGGTAACAATATCAAAAACACTCAAAATATATGTTTTTTGGTAATGCTATTCTCTTTCTCCATAAAGTGTGTTTTGCATGCGTTTTAGCGTTTTGGTATATAAGGAGCTCAAAACACTTAAAGGCAAGTTCTTGGTAAAACTTGATTTTATTGCCATGTAAAGTGATTCCCATGGTTTTTAGTGCTTTATTGCCTATCAAGCTCAAAAACACTCAAAAGACACTTTTCTGGTAATGTCATTTTTTTTCCCACATAAAGCTGGTTTCGCATGCAATTTGGGATATTGGTAACTAAGAATGTGAAAAGCACTCAAAATACACGCATTTAGTAAAGTTGTTCTGTTTCTCAATTAAGAGTGTTATTCAGGAGTTTCAGCATTTTGGTATCTAGGAAACTTCTCCATATACACGAATTTTTGCGTTTTTTGCCTTGTGGTTCTTTTAAACTATAAAACATTCATTATACACTTTTCTCGCAATGTCCCTTTGTTTTCCATTATAGAGTGCTTTGTATCAATTTTCGCGTTTTTTTTTTTTTAGGTAACAACCTCGAAAACACTCAAAATATACCTTTTTGGTAATGTTTTTCAACTTCTTGATATTTGTTGGTTTCCATCCGTTTTAGCGTTTTTCTACGTAAAACACTGAGAAGACATGTTTCCAGTAATTTTGTTTTGGTTTGCCATATAGAGTGAGTTCCATATTATTTATCGTTTTGGTGCCTAACATGCTGAAAAACACTCAAAACACATATTTCTGGTAAGGTCGTTTAATTTCCTCAAATGGGAGGCTTTGAGTGCACTTTAGTGTTTGGTACATATCAGTCCGAAAAAAAGCTAATATCAACTTTTTTTTTTATAATATTCTCTTATCATATAATTGCCCTAATTTTTCCCTTAATTTTGGCATCTCGGTACCTATGAAGGTGAATAACAAAAAAAAAAGAAAACAAAAGCCTTTCATTTTTTTTTCTAAATAACGACTGTTATTTGTGGGTTTTAGCTTTTTGGTAGTTAAGGAACTTAAAAACACTCATAATATACGTTTCTCGTAATTTCCTTACGTTTCCCAAACATAAGGTTCTTTGCATGTATTTAAGCGTTTTTATAGATAACATGATCAAAAACACTCAAAATACATCTTTTTGGTAATATTATTCTGGTTCTCCATAAAGTTTGTTTTGCATGCGTTTTAGCGGTTTAGTATAAGGAGCTCAAAAACACTTAAAGGCAAATTCTTGATAAAAATTGGTTTTATTGAAATGTAATGTGATTGCCCTGCTTTTTAGTGCTTTATTGCCTATCAGGCTCAAAAACACTCAAAAGACATTTTTCTCGTAATGTCATTTTTTTCTCACATAAAGCTGGTTTCGCATGCAATTTGGGGTTTTGGTAACTAAGAATGTGAAAAGCTCTCAAAATACACGCATTTAGTAAGGTTGTTCTGTTTCTCAATTAGGAATGTTATTCATGAGTTTAAGCATTTTGGTATCTAAGAAACTTCTCCATATCCGCAAGTTTTTACGTTTTTTGCCTTTTGGTTCTTTTGAACTATAAAACACTCATTATATACTTTTCTTGCAATGTCTTTTCTTGTATTATTTCCTATATATAGAGTGCTTTGCATCAATTTTTTGCGTTTTTTTTGTAGGTAATAAGCTCAAAAACACTCAAAATATACCTTTTTGGTAATGTTTTTTAAATTTTTTTATATTGGTTAGTTTCCCTTCGTTTTAGCGTTTTTCTACGTAAAACACTGAGAAGACACGTTTTCAGTATTTATTTTTCCCATATAAATGTGAATCCCATATAAAGTGAGTTATTTATTTATCGTTTTGGTGCCTAAAATTCTGAAAAACACTCAAAAGACAGATTTCTTTTAAGGTCGTTTAATTTCCTCATATAGGAGGCTTTGCATGCACTTTAGGGTTTGGTACATAACAGTTCGAGGAAAAAAAGCTGAAATTAACTTTTTTGATAATATTCTTTTATCACATAATTGCCCTGAATTTTCTCAGAATTTTGGCATCTCGGTACCTATGAATATGAATTACAAAAAAAAAAAAAAAATCCTATTTATTTTATTTATTTTTATTTTTTTTAATTTTCTAAATAAAGAGTGTTTTTGTGGGTTTTAGCTTTTTTTGGTACTTAAGGAACTTAAAAAAAAAACACTCATAATACACGTTTCTTGTAATGTCATTTTGCTTCCCAAACATAATGTTCTTTGCATGTACTTTAGCGTTTTTATAGGTAACATGATCAAAAAACACTGAAAATACATGTTTTTGGTAAAGTTATTCTGTTACTCCATAAAGTTTGTTTTGCATGCGTTTTAGCGGTTTGGTATATAAGAGGTTAAAAAACACTTAAAGGCAAATTCTTCGTAAAAGTTGGTTTTATTCCCATGTAATGTGATCGTTCTGCTTTTTAGTGCTTTGTTGCATATCACGCTGAAAAACTCTCAAAAGACACTTTTCTTGTAATGTCATTTTTTTTCCCAAATGATGGTAGTTTCGCATGTAATTTGGCATTTTCGTAACTAAGAATGTGAAAAACACTCAAAATACTCAATTTGGTAAGGTAGTTCTGTTAATCGATTAAAAGTGTTTTTCATGCATTTATTCATTTTGGTATGTAAAAAAATTCTCTATATACACGAGTTTTTGCGTTTATTGCCTTGTGATTCTTTTAAAACTATAAAACACTCATTATACACGTTTCTCGTAATGTCCTTTTGTTTCCTAATATAGAGTGCTTTACATGGATTTTTTGCATTTTTTGTAGGTAACAAGCTCAAAAACATTCAAAATATATCTTTTTGGTAATGTTATTCTATTTCTTCATATAGGATGGTTTGTATCCACTTTAGCGTTTTTCTACGTAAAACACTGAAAAGACACGTTTTCAGTAATTTTCTTTTGGATACACATATTGACTGACTTCCATATTATTTATCGTTTTGGTGCCTAACATGCTGAAAAACACTGAAAAGACAGGTTTCTGGTAAAGTCCTTTAACTTCCTTATATAGGTGGCTTTGCATGCATTTTAGGGTTTGGTACATAACAATCCGAAAAAAAAAGCTATAATTAACTTCTATGATAATATTCTTTTTTCCACATAATTTCCGTGAATTTTGGCAGAATTTTAGCATCTCGGTACCTATGAAGATGAATAACAAAAAAAAAAAAAAAAAATCCCATTTTTTTATTTATTTATTTTAGCTTTTTGGTACTGAAGGAAATTAAAAATCACTCATAATACACGTTTCTCGTAATGTTCTTTAGTTTCCCAAAAATAAGGTTCTTTACATGTATTTAAGCGTTTTTATACATAACATGATCAAAAACACTCAAAATACATGTATTTTGTAATGTTATTCTGTTTCTCTATAAAATGTATTTTGCATGCGTTTTAGCGTTTTGATACGTAAGGAGCTCAAAAACACTTAAAGGTAAGTTCTTGGTAAAATTTGGTTTTATTCCCATGTAATGTGATTGCCCTGGCATTTAGGGCTTCATTGCATAACACGCTCACAAACACTTAAAAGACATGCAAAGCCTCCCATATGAGGAAATAAAAGATCTAACAAGAAATATGTTTTTTCAGTGTTTTTCAGCATATTAGGCACCAAAACGATAAATAATAAGGAACTCACTCTATGTGGGAATCCAAAAGAAAATTACTGAAAACGTGTCTTCTCAGTGTTTTACGTAGAAAAACTTTAAAACTGATACAAACCAACCAATATCAAGAAGCAGAATAACATTACCAAAAATGTATATTTTGAGTGTTTTTGTGCTTGTTTCCTACAAAAAAAAAAAAAAACGCGAAAATTGATACAAAGCACTCTATATTGGGAAACAAAGGGACATTGCGAAAAAAAAGTGTATAATGAATGTTTTATAATTCAAAAAAACCACAAGGCAAAAAACACAAAAACTCGTGTATATGCTGAAACTCTTGAATAACACTCTTAATTGAGAAACAGAGCAACCTTACTAAATGCGTGTCAAAAACACTAAAAGGCAAGTTTTTCGTAAAAGTTGGTTTTATTCCCATGTAATGTGATTGCCCTGCTTTTTAGTGCATTATTGCCTAACACGCTCAAAAACACTCAAAGACACTTTTCTGATAATGTCATTTTTTTTCCTACATAAAGCTAGTTTCGCATGGAATTTGGGGTTTTGGTAACTAAGAATGTAAAATAACACTCAAAATACACGCATTTAGTAAGGTTGTTCTGTTTCTTGATTAAGAGTGTTATTCATGAGTTTCAGTATTTTGGTATCTTAGAAACTTCTCCATATAGTCGAGTTTTTGCGTTTTTTGGCTTGTGATTCTGGTGAAACTATAAAACACTCATTATACACGTTTCTCGTTATGTCCTTTTTTTTTTTTTTTTTTACTTATATAGAGTGCTTTGCATACATTTTCGCATTTTTTTTATGTAACAAGCTGAAGAACACACAAAATATATGTTTTGGTAATGTTATTCTATTTCTTCATATTGGTTGGTTTGCATCTGTTTTAGCGTTTTTCTACGTAAATCTTTTAAAAGACACGTTTCGAGTAATATTGCTTTGGATTTCCATATAGAGTGACTTTCATATTATTTATCGTTTTGGTGCCTAAAATGCTTTTTGGTGCCTTTTGCCTCCCAATATAGAGTGCTTTCCATCCATTATCGTGTTTTTTGTAGGTAATAATATCAAAAACACTCAAAATATACCTTTTTGGTAATGTTATTCTATTTCTTCATTTTGGTTGGTTTGCATCCGTTTTAGCGTTTTCTACGTAAAACACCGAAAAGACGCGTTTTCAGTAATTTATTTTTGGATTCCCATATAGATTGACTTCCTTGTGTTTTATCATGTTGGTTCCTAACATGCTGAAAAACCCTCATAAGTCAGTTATCTGGCAAAGACGTTCAATTTCCCCATATAGGTGGCTTTGCATGCAATTTAGGGGTTTGGTACATAACAGTCCGAAAAAAAAGCTAAATGTAACTTTTTTGATAATGTTCTTATTATATATAATTTCCTGAACTTTGCCCGAATTTTGGCACCTCCTTACCTGAGAAGATAAATAAGAATGAAAAAAAATATCGTATTTTTTTATTTATTTATTTATTTTTTCTCAATAAAGAGTGTAATTTGTGGCATTTAGCATTTTCGTACTTAATGCACTTAAAAACACTCATAATACACGTTTCTCGTAATGTCCTTTCGTTTCCCAAAAATAGGGTTCTTTGCATGTATTTAAGCGTTTTTATTGGTAACATGATCAAAAAAACTCAAAATACATGTTTTTGGTAATGTTATTCTGTTTCACCCTAAAGTGTATTTTGCATGCATTTTAGTGTTTTGGTATATAAGGAGCTCAAATACACTTAAAAGCAAGTTCTTGTTAAAAATTGGTTTTATTTCAATGTAATGTGATTTCCCTGCTTTTTAGTGCTTTATTGTCTAACACGCTCAAAAACACTCAAAAGACATTTTTCTGGTAATGTCATTTTTTTCCCACATAAAGCTGGTTTCGCATGCAATTTGGGGTTTTGGTAACTAAGGATGTGAAAAGCACTCAAAATACACGCATTTAGTAAGATTGTTCTGTTTCTCAATTAAAAGTGTTGTTCCAGAGTTTCAGCATTTTGGAATGTAAGAAACTTCTCTATATACACGAGTTTTTGCGTTTTTTGCCTTGTAGTTCTTGTGAAACTATAAGACACTCATTATACACGTTTCTCGTAATGTCCTTTTGCTTCCCAATATAGAGAGCTTTCCATCTATTTTCGCGTTTTTTGTAGGTAACAATTTACAATAACACTCAAAATATACCTTTTTGGTAACGTTATTCTATTCCTTCATATTGGTTGGTTTGCATCCGTTTTAGCATTTTTCTACGTAAAACACCGAAAAAACACGTTTTAGTAATATTTTTTTTGGATTCCCATATAGATTGACTTCCATGTTATTTATCGTGTTGGTTCCTAAGATGCTGAAAAACTCTCATAAGACCGTTTTCTGGCAAAGACGTTTAATTTCCCCATATAGGTGGCTTTGCATGCACTTTAGGGGTTTGGTACATAATAGTCCGAAAAAAAAACTATACTTAACTTTTTTGATAATGTTCTTATTTCACATAATTTCCTGAATTTTGCCCGAATTTTGGCATCTCGGTACCTGTGAAGATGAATAAGAAAGAAAAAAAATATCGTATTTTTTTTATTTATTTATTGTTTCTCAATAAAGAGTGTTATTTGTGGCTTTTAGCTTAAAAACACTTAAAAACACTCATAATACACGTTTCTCGTAATCTCCTTTCGTTTCCTAAAAATAGAGTTCTTTGCATGTATTTAAGCGTTTTCATTGGTAACATGATCAAAAACACTCAAAATATATGTTTTTGGTAATATTATTCTGTTTCTCCATAAAGTTTTTTTTCATGCGTTTTAGCGGTTTTTTATATAAGGAGCTCAAAAACACTTAAAGGCAAGTTTTTGGTATAAATTGGTGTTATTCTAATGTAATTTCATTGCCGTGCTTTTTAGTGCTTCATTGCCTATCACGCTCAAAAACACTTAAAAGACACTTTTCTGGTAATGTCATTTTTTTCTCACATAAAGGTGGTTTCGCATGTAATTTGGGGTTTTGATAACTAAGAATGTGAAAAGCACGCAAAATACACGCATTTAGTAAGGTTGTTCTGTTTCTCAGTTAAGAGTGTTATTCATGAGTTTCAGCATTTTGGAATCTAGGAACATTCTCCATATACACGAGTTTTTGTGTTTTTTGCCTTTTGCCAACGGTTTTTGGTTTGCGTTTTTCTACGTAAAACACTGAAAAGACACGTTTTCAGCAATTTTGTTTTGGATTCTCATATAGGGTGAGTTCCTTATTATTTATCGTTTTGGTGCCTAACATGCTGAAAAACACTCAAAAAACAGATTTCTGGTAAGGTCGTTTAATTTCCTCATATAGGAGTCTTTGGATGCTCTTTAGGGTTTGGTATATAACAATCCGAAAAAAAAAGCTAAAATTAACTTTTTTGATAATTTTATTTTATCATATAATAGCCTTGAATTTTCCCAGAATTTTGGAATCTCGGTACCTATGAAGATGAATAAAAAAAAAAAAAATCCTTTTTTTTTTATTTTCTTACTTTTTTTTTTTTTTCTAAATAAAGAGTGTTATTTGTGGGTTTTATCTTTTTGGTACTTAAGGAACTTAAAAACACTTATAATACACATTTCTCCTTTCGCTTCGCAAACATAAGGTTCTTTATACGTATTTAAGCGTTTTTATAGATAACATGATCAAAACCCATAAAATATATGTTTTTGGTAATTTTATTCTTTTTCTCCATAAAAGGTGTTTTGCATGCGTTTTAGCGTTTTGGTATGTAATGAGCTCAAAAACACTTAAAGGCAAGTTCTTGGTAAAAGTTGTTTTTATTCCCATGTAATGTTATTACCCTGCTTTTTAGTTCTTTATTGCCTAACACGCTCAAAACACTCAAAAGACACTTTTCTGGTAATATCATTTATTTCCCACATAAAGCTAGTTTTGCATGGAATTTTGGAATTTCGTAACTAAGAATGTGAAAAAAAGCTCAAAACACAGGCGTTAATAAGGTTTTTCTATTTCTTAATTAAAAGTGTTATTCATGAGTTTCAGCATTTTGGTAGGTAAGAAACTTTTCTAATACACACATTTGGTAAGGTATTTTTGTTTCAAAATTAAAAGTGTTATTCATGAGTTTCATCTTTTTGGTATGTAAGAAACTTCTTTATGTACACGAGTTTTTTAGTTTTTTACCTTGTGGTTCTTGTCAAACTATAAAACACTCATACACGTTTCTCGTAATGTCCTTTACTTTGTCAATGTAAAGTGCTTTCCATCCATTTTTTGCTTTTTTTGTAGGTAACAAGCTCAAAAACACATCAAAATATATCTTTTTGGTAATATTATTCTATTTTTTCTTATTGGTTGGTTTACATCCGTTTTAGCGTTTTTTTTTAAGTAAATCACTGAAAAGACACGTTTTCAGTAATATTGTTGAAATTGCTGAAAACACTCAAAAGAAAGGTTTCTGGTAAAGTCGTGTAATTTCCCCATATAGATGGATTTGCATGCACTTCAGGGTTTGTACATAACTCCGGAAAAATAACCTAAAATTATTTTTTTTATAAAGATTTTTTTTACAAAATTTCCATGAATTTTGCGAGAATTTTGGCATCTTGCTACCTATGAAGATGAAAAAAAAAAAAAAGTTTTTTTTTCTGTCTATAAAGAGTGTTATTTGTGGGTTTTAGCTTTTTGGTACTTAAGGAACTTAAAAAAAACACTCATAATACAAGTTTCTCGTAATGTCCTTTTGTTTCCCAAACATAATGTTCTTTGCATATACTTAAGCGTTTTTATAGATAACATGATCAAAAACACTCAAAATACATGTTTTTGGTAATGTTATTCAGTTTCTCCATAAAGTTTGTTTTCCATTCGTTTTAAAGGTTTGGTATATAAGGGGTTAAAAAACACTTAAAGGCAAATTCTTCTTAAAAGTTGGTTTTATTCCCATCTAATATGATAGTTCTGCTTTTTAGTGCTTTGTTGGATATCACGCTGAAAAACACTCAAAAGACACTTTTCTGGTAATGTCATTTTTTTTTCCCAAATGATGCAAGTTTCTCATGTAATTTGGCATTTTCGTAACTAAGAAAATGAAAAACACTCAAAATACACAATTTAGTAAGGTAGTTCTGTTTATCGATTAAAAGTGTTATTCATGCATTTATTAATTTTGGTATGTAAGAAATTTCTCTATATACACGAGTTTTTGCGTTTATTGCGTCGTGGTTCTTTTAAAACTATAAAACACTCATTATACACGTTTCTCGTAATGTTCTTTTGTTTCCCAATATAGAGTGCTTTCCATCCATTTTCGCATTTTTTGTAGGTAACAAGCTGAAAAACACTCAAAATATATTTTTTTGGTAATGTTATTCTATTTCTTCATATTGGTTGGCTTGCATCCGTTTTAGCGTTTTTCTTCGTAAATCACTGAAAAGACACGTTTTCAGTAATATTGTTGAAATTGCTGAAAAAACTCTCAAAAGACAGATTTCTGGTAAAGTCGTGTAATTTCCCCATATAGGTGGCTTTGCATGCACTTCTGGGTTTGGTACATAATTCCAGAAAAAAGCTAAAAAAAATTTTAATAATGTGTTTCTTACATAATTTCCCTGAATTTTGCCTGAATCTTGGCATCTTCATACCTATGTAGATGAATAACAAGAAAAAGAAAATTCTATTTTTTTAGTTATTTATTTTTTCTCTATTTGTGGGTTTTAGTTTTTTGGTACTTAAGGAACTTAAAAACAATCATAATACACGATTTTCGTAATGTCCTTTCGTTTCACAGACATAGGGTTCTTTGCATGTATTTAAGCGTTTTTATAGGTAACATGATCAAAAACACTCAAAATATTGTAACAAAATAATGTATAAATGTAATTTGGGATTTTCGTAGCTAAGAATGTGAAAAACACTCAAAATACACACATTTGGTAAGGTAGTTATGTTTCTCAATTAAAAGTGTTATTCATGAGTTTTAGCATTTTGGTATGTAAGAAACTTTTTGCGTTTTTTGTCTTGTGGTTCTTGTGAAACTATAAAACAATCATTATACACGTTTCTCTAAATGTCCTTTTTTCTTCCCAATAAAGAGTGCTTTTACATCCATTTTCGCATTTTTTTTTGTAGGTAAAAAGCTCAAAAACACGTTTTGGTAATGTTATTCTATTTCTTCATATTCGTTGCTTTGCATCCGTTTTAGCGTTTTTTCTACGTAAAACGCTGAAAAGACACGTTTTCAGTAATTTTGTTTTGGATTCACATATTGACTGACTTCCATATAATTTATCGGTTTGGTGCCTAACGTGCTGAAAAACACTGAAAAGACATGTTTCTGGTAAAGTCGTTTAATTTCCTAATATAGGTGGCTTTGGATGCACTTTAGGGTTTGGTAAATAACAATCCGAAAAAAAAACATAATTAACTTTTTTGATAATGTTCTTTTTCCACATAAATTCCCTGAATTTTGGCAGGATTTTTTTTTTTCTTTTTTTTTTCTCTTTAAAGAGTGTTATTTGTGGGTTTAAACGTTTTGGTACTTAAGGAACTTCAAAACAGTCATAATACACGTTTTTCGTAATGTCCTTTCGTTTCCCAAAGATAGGGTTCTTTGCATGTATTTAAGCGTTTTTATAGGTAACATGATCAAAAACACTTAAAACACATGTTTTTTGTAATGTTTTTTTTTCTGCTTCTCCATAAAGGAGTGTTTTGCATGCGTTTTAGCGTTTTCGTATGTAAGGAGCTCAAAAACATAATGGCAAGTTCTTGGTCAAAGTTGGTTTTATTCCTATGTAATGTGATTGCCCTGCTTTCTAGTGCTTTATTGCCAAACACGCTCAAAAACACTCAAAAGACACTTCTGGTAACGTCATTTTTTTCCCACATAAAGCTAGTTTCGCATGCTATTTGGGATTTTGCTAAGAATGTGAAAACACTGAAAATACACGCTTTTGGTAAGATTGTTCTGTTCTTAATTAAGATTGTTATTCATGAGTTTCAGCATTTTGGTATCTAAGAAACTTCTTTATATACACGAGTTTTTGCGCTTTTTGCCTTGTGGTTCTTGTGAACCACAAGTTCTTTTGCTCGAAAATAATAAGACACTCATTATACACGTTTCTCGTAATGTCCTTTTGTTTCCCAATAGGGAGTGCTTTGCATCCATTTTCACCTTTCTTGTAGGTAACAAGCTCAAAAACACTCAAAATATAGCTTTTTTGTAATGTTATTCTATTTTTTTTTTCATATTGGTTGGTTTGCATCCTTTTTAGTGTTTTTCTACGTAAAACACCGAAAAGACACGTTTTCAGTAATTTTATTTTTGATTCCCATATAGAGTGACTTCCATGTTATTTATCGTTTTGGTGCCTAACAAGCTGAAAAACACTCATAAGACAGTCGAGAAAAAAAAAGCTAAAATTAACTTTTTTGATAATGTTCTTATTTCAGAAAATTTCATGAATTTTGCTTAAATTTTTGCACCTCGGTACCTGTGAAGATGAATAAGAAAGAAAAAAAAAATATCGTACTTTTTTATTTATTTATTTATTTTTTCTCAATAGAGAGTTTTTTGTGGCTTTTAGCTTTTTGGTACTTAATGAATTTAAAAATACTCATAATACACGTTTCTCGTAATGTCCTTTCGTTTCCCACAAATAGGGTTCTTAGCATGTATTTAAGCGTTTTATTGGTAACATGATCAAAAACACTCAAAATACATGTTTTTGGTAATGTTATTCTGTTTCTCCATAAAGTGTGTTTTGCATGCGTTTTAGCGTTTTGGTATATAAGGAGCTCAAAAACACTTAAAGGCAAGTTCTTGGTAAACATTGGTTTTATTCCATTGTAATGTGATTGCCCTTCTTTTTAGTGCTTTACTGCCTATCACGCTCAAAAACACTCAATAGACACTTTTCTGAAAATGTCGTTTTTTTTTTTTTTTTTTTACCACATAAAGCTGGTTTCGCAATCAATTAAGGTTTTGTGTAACTAAAAATGTGAAAAGCACTCAAAATACACGCATTTAGTAAGGTTTTTCTGTTTCTCAATTAAGAGTGTTATTCATGAGTTTCGGCATTTTGGTATCTAGGAAACTAGCTAGTTTCGCATGTAATTTGGGATTTTCGTAACTAAGAATGTGAGAAACACTCAAAATACACACATTTTGTAAGGCAATTCTGTTTCTCAATTAAAAGTGTTATTCATGAGTTTCATAATTTTTGTACCTAAGAAACTTCTCTAGGTACAGGAGTTTTTGCGTTTTTGGCCTTTTGGTTCTTGTGGAACTATAAAACACTCATTATACACGTTTCTCAGAATGTCCTTTTGTTTTGCAATACTTTACATCCATATTTGCATTTTTTTTTTAGGTAACAAGCTCAAAAACATTCAAAATATACATTTTTCGTAATGTTATTCTATTTCTTCATATTGGTTGGTTTGCATCCTTTTTAGCGTTTTTCTACGTAAAACACTGAAAAGACACGTTTTCAGTAATTTTGTTTTGGATTCCCATATTGAGTGACTTCCATGTTATTATCGTTTTGGTGCCTAAAATACTGAAAAACACTCAAAAGTAAGGTTTCTCGTAAAGTCGTTTAATTTCCTCATGTAGGTGGCTTTGCATTCACTTAAGAGTTTGGTACATAACATTCCGAAAAAAAAAGCTAAAATTAACTTTTTTGATAATATTTTTTATCCCATAATTGCCCAGAATTTTCCCAGAATTTTGGCATCTCCGTACCTATGAAGATGAATAACAAAAAAAAAAAAAAATTGCCGTGTTTTTATTTATTTATTTTTTCTTTATAAAGAGTGTTATTTGTGGGTTTTAGTTTTTTGGTTCTTAAGGAACTTAAAAACACCGATAATACACGTTTCTCATAATGTCCTTTCGTTTCCCAAACATAGGGTTCTTTGCATGTATTTTCGCGTTTTTATAGGTAGCATGATCAAAAACACTCAAAATACATGTTTTTGGTAATGTTATTCTAATTCTCCATAAAGGGTGTTTTGCATTCGTTTTAGCGTTTTGGTATGTAAGGAGTTCAAAAAAAAACTTAAAGGCAAGTTCTTGGTAAAAGTTGGTTTCATTCCCATGTAATGTTATTGCCCTGCTTTTTAGTGACTTATTGCCTAACACGCTCAAAAACACTCAATGTCACTTTTCTGGTAATGTCATTTCTTACCAACATAAAGCTAGTTTTACATGCAATTTGGGGTTTTGGTAAATAAGAATGTGAAAAACACTCAAAATACACGCATTTCGTAAGGTTGTTATGTTTCTCATTTAAGAGTGTTATTCATGAGTACCAGCATTTTGGTAACTAAAAAACTTCTTCATATACACGAGTTTTTGCGTTTTTTGCCTTGTGGTTCTTGTGAAACTATAAAACACTCATTATTCACGTTTCTCGTAATGTCCTTTTGTTTCCCAATATAGAGTGATTGCATCCTTTTTCGCGTTATTTGTAGGTAACAAGATTAAAAACACTCAAAATATACCATTTCGGTAATATTCTATTTCTTCATATTTGTTGGTTTGCATCCGTTTTAGCGTTTTTCTACCTAAAACACAGAAAAGACACGTTTTCAGTATTTTGTTTTGGATTCTCATATAGAGTGACTTCCATTTTATTTATCGTTTTGATGCCTAACAAGCTGAAAATCACTCAAAAGATAGGTTTCTGGTAAAGTCGTTTAATTTCCTCATATAGGTGGCTTTGCATGCACTTTAGGGTTTGGTAAATAACAGTCCGTAAAAAAGCTAAAATTAACTTTTTTGATAATCATCTTTTATCACATAATTGCCCTGAATTTTGCCAGAATTTGGCATCTCGGTACCTATGAAGATGAATAAAAAAATAAAAAAATTCCTGTTTTTCTATTTATTTATTTATTTTTTTCTGAATAAAGAATGTTACTTGTGGGTTTTAACTTTTTGGTTCTTAAGGAACTGGAAAACACTCATAATACACGTTTCTCGTAATATCCTTTCCTTTCCCAAACATAAGGTTCTTTGCATGTATTTAAGCGTTTTTTATAGATCACATGATTAAAAAACACTGAAAATACCTGTTGTTGGTTATGTTATTTTGTTTCTATATAAAGTGTGTTTTGCATTAGTTTTAGCGCATATAAGGAGCTGAAAAACACTTAAAGGCAAGTTCTTGGTAAACGTTGGTTTTATTCCATGTAATGTGATTGCCCTACTTTTTAATGCTTTATTGCCTAACACTCTCAAAAACACTCAAAAGACATTTTTCTGGTAATGTCGTTTTTTTCCCACATAAAGCTATATTTGCATGGAATTTCGTTTTTTTTTAACTAAGAATGTGAAATAACACTCAAAATACACGCATTTAGTAAGGTTGTTTTGTTTTTCTATTAAGAGTTTTATTCATGAGTTTCAGCATTTTGGTATCTAAGAAACTTCTCCATATATACGAGTTTTTGTGTTTTTTGCCTTGTGGATCTTGTGAAACTATAAAACACTCATTATACACGTTTCTCGTAAAGTCCTTCTGTTTCCCAATATAGAGTGCTTTGCATGCATTTTCGCGTTTTTTTTGTAGGTAACAAGTTCAAAAACACTCAAAATATACGTTTTTGGGGATGTTTTTCTATTTCTTCGTATTGGTTGGTTTGCATCCGTTTTAGCGTTTTTCTACGTAAAACACTGAGAAGACATGTTTTCAGTAATTTTGTTTTGGATTCCCATATTGAGTTACTTCAATGGTATTTATCGTTTTGGTGCCTAACATGCTAAAAAACACTCAAAAGACAGGTTTCTTGTAAAGTCGTTTAATTTCCATATATAGGTGGCTTTGCATGCACTTTAGGGTTTGGTACATAACAGTCAGAAAAAAATCTAGAATTAACTTTTTTGATAATGTTCTTTTTTCCACATAATTTCCCTAAATTTTGCCAGAATTTTGGCATCTTGGCACCTATGAAGATGAATAACAAAAAAAAATTGCTATTTTTTTATTTATTTATTTTTTTCTCTATAAAGAGTGTTATTTGTGGGTTTTAGCTTTTTGGTACTTAAGGAACTTAAAAACACTCATAATGCACATTTCTCATAATGTCCTTTCGTTATCCAAATACAGGGTTCTTTGCATGTATTTAAGGGTTTTTATAGGTAACATGATGAAAAACACTCAAAATACATGTTTTTTGTAATGTTTTTCTGTTTCTCCATAAAGGGTGTTTTGCATGCGTTTTAGCGTTTCAATATGTAAGGAGCTGAAAAACACTTAAAGGCAAGTTCTTGGTAAAATTTGGTTTTATTTCCATGTAATGTGATTGCCCTGCTTTATAGTGCTTTATTGCCTAACACGCTCAAAAACACTCAAAAGACACTCTTCTGGTAATGTCTTTTTTTTTTTTTTCCACATAAAGCTAGTTTCGCATGCATTTTGGGGTTTTGGTAACTAAGAATGTAAAAAACACTCAAAATACACGCATTTGGTAAGGTTGTTCTGTATTTCAATTAAGAGTGTTATTCATGAGTTTCAGCGTTTTGGTACCTAAGAATCTCAAAAACACTCATAATGCACGTTTCTCGTAATGTCGCTCTTTTTCTTCATATAGGGTGCTTTGCATGCATTTTGGCATTTTTTTTCACGTAATAGCTGAAAAACACTGAAAATACACGCTTTTGGTAATAAGAACATAAGAACATAAGAAATAAGTAAATCTGCAAGAAGAATCTACTATTATTGACTCCATTATTTTACATTCAACAGAAGTTAAGCTGACAGGTTAGACGTTAAAGTTTTATCTCCTTTCTTAAAGGTAGGTACTATATTCGCCTGCCTCCGAATTACCGATACCTCACATGACTAAAGTGATTTCCTAAGGACAGAAACTAACAAATTACTTATAACCTTTTTCCTTTCCTTAAATACTGTGGAATATATTTCATCTGGTCCTGGTGACTTGAACTTTTCAACTTATCTATCTCCTGTTCCACTATCTCTTTTAGCTATGGTAATATTTGTCAGCATCTCATCCTCTTCTATTCTAAATATCTTCTCACTATTCGGCAAATCCTGCATGTTTTCCTGGGCAAAGACAATTAAAAAATACTCGCTCACAATTTTACTAATCTCCTCTCAACAACTAATCAGGTCCCATTCTGCTGTCTTTAAGGAATTATTGTTTCTCTATTCTTCGTCTTATATGCCTGATAAAATCCCTTGTGGTCCATCTTCGCTTGGCTGGCTACCTTTAATTCATAACTATTTTTAGCTTTCCTTGTTAAACTCCTGAAATTTCTAATTCATTATATTATGGCCTTAAAACCACTTCCCCTGTCTTTAATCTCATATATACTTCTCCTTCGCCCTATGTAGTGTTTTATCCTCAGTCATCCATTTAGGATCATTCTTCTGCGATCTTTTTCTTCTGTAAGGGATGTTCCCTAACTTTCCTGAATGTAATTTATCAACGAAATATTTATTTCGCTTCTCCATAAAGGGTGTTTTGCATGGGTTTTAGCGTTTCTGTACATAAGAACCTATAAAACACGTTTTTAGTAATGTTGTTTTGTATTCCTTTATAGAGTGCTTTCCATGTTTTTTAGCGTTCTGGTGTCTAACACGTTGAAAAACACTCAAAAGGCACGTTGATGATAATGTCGTTTCGTTTCCCGATAAAGGGGGCTTCCAATGCATTTTGTCTTTTGGTACTTAACAATATGAAAAAGAGTTTAAGTAAAAGTTTTCGGTAGAGTTGTTTTTCCATATAAAGTGCTAATCATGTGTTTTTGAGTCTTTGTACCTAAAAAGCTCAAAATCTCTCATAATACACTTTTCTCGTAATTTCCTTTGTTTTCTCCATGTAGGATGCTTTGCGTGTAACTTGGCATTTTTGTACTTAACAAGCACAAAAACAATCAAAATACAAGTTTTTGGTAATGTTAATCTGTTTCTCCATAAAGGTTGTTTTGCATGCGTTTCAGCGATTTCGCACGTAAGAAGGTCAAAAACACTCTAAAGATACTTTCTTGGTAATGTTATTTTATATTGCCAAATAGGGTGCTTTCAATGCTTTTTAGCATTTTGATTCCTAACACTCAAGTTTCCTGTAATATAGTTTTGCTTCTTCATATAGAGATCTGCATGCATTATGATGTTTTGCTACATAATATGAGAAACGCTTGGTAAACCAAGCTGGGTTTTTTTTATTGAAAATAGGGTGTTCTTCATGCATTTTAGCGTTTTGGTGCCTAAAACGCTCAAAAAAAAAAAAACTAAAAAGACACGCTTCTGGTAATTTCACATTGTTCTCCTATATAGGGTGATTCGCTTCCATTTTACCGTTTGGTACCTAACAATGTAAAAAACACTCAAAATACAAGTTTTTGACAATGTTGTTCTGTTTGTCTATATAGAGTTCTCTTCAAACGCGTTTTCGCGTTTTGTTACCTAACAAGCTCGAAAACACTCCAAATACGCGTTTCTCGTAAGGTCCTTTTGTTTACCTATATAGTATACTATACATGCATTTTGGCAATGTAACAAGCTAAAAAACAATCATTTCATATTTCATTTTGGTAATGTTACTCTGTGTCACGATCAAGGGGATTTTCCATGTTTTAAGCTTTTTCATAGGTACCTCAAAACACTGAAAAGGAAAAGTTTTGGTAATGATGTTTTGTTTTTTCGATATCGAGTCCTTTCTATGATTTTTAGCGTTTTGTTGTCTAACACTCTTAAGATATGTTTCCTGTAATGTCGTTTTATTTCACCATAGAGGGCGATTTACATGTATTTTGGCGTTTTGTTTTCTGTGAAAAACATTCAAAATACACAATTTTTGTAATGTTGTTCTCTTTCTCCAAATAGAGAGCTATTTATGCGTTTAAGCGTTTTGTTCCCTAAGAAGCTCGAAAGAAAAACAAAAAAAAAATCAAAATACACGTATCGCGTAATGTTCTTTTCTTTTCCGATGTGGTGTACTTTATATATATATATATATATATATATATATATATATATATATATATATATATATATATATATATATATATATATATATATATATATATATATATATATATATATATATATATATATATATATATATATATATATATATATATATATATATATATATATATATATATATATATATATATATATATATATATATATATATATATTTTTTTTTTTTACGTAACAAGCTCATAAACACTAAAAATACACGTTTTTGGTAAAGTTATTTTGTTTTGTATTTTAAACTGTTTTGAATGCGTTTAAGCGTTTTGGTACGTAAGCAGCTAAAAAAGACAACGTGTCTAGGTAATATATATATAGCTATAGAGTGTTTTTCATCCTTTTTGTGCTTTTGTGCCGAACCTGCTCCAAAAGACATTCAAAAGACATGTTTCTGAAAATGAAGTTTCAATTCATTTTTCGGTGATGTTATTCTTTTTCTCAATAAGAAAGTTTTGCATGCCTTTTAGCACTTTTTTGGACGTAAGAAGCTCCTAAACACTTCAGAGATATGTTTTTGGTAATGTAGCTTTTTTTTTTCTATGTAACAAACTCAAAAACTCTTAAAATACACGGTTTTTGGTAAAGGTATACTGTTTCTCAGTATTTATTTATATTTATTTATTTACTTTATTTATTTATTTATTTATTTATTTTTATTTTATTTTATTTTATTTTTTATTTTTTTGCATGGGTTTCAGCGTTTTATTACGTAAGTAAATCCAAAAAAAGACACGATTTTGGTAATATTGTTTCGTTTTCCTTTATAGGGTTTTTTTCCATGTTTTTTTTTTTTGTGCGAAACTAGATTTATGTGTTTTAGCGTTTTTGTACCTAAGAAACTCAAAAACACTCATAATGTGCGATTTTCTTAATCACTTTTTGTTTCGCCATATAGGGTAAATTATATGTATTTTCACGATATGGCATCTAAGAATGTGAAATACACTCAAATTACACGTTTTTTTTTTTTCTCTCTGTTTCTTGATATAGAGTACTATTCATGCGTTTTAAGCGTTTTCATAATTAAGAAGTTCAAAAACATTCATAATAAACGTTTCTCGTAGTGTCTTTTCGTATCCCTTATTAAGTAGTTTGCATCCATTGACGTTTTTGTACGTTTCTCTTCCTAAAACGATAATAATTACTCAAAACACACCTTTATGTAAATGCGTTTTTTGCCTTGTGGTTCTTGTGAAACTATAAAACACTCATTATACAATTTTCTCGTAATGTCCTTTTGTATCTCAATATAGAGTGCTTTCTATCCATTTTCGCGTTTTTTGTAGATAAGAAGCTCAAAAATAGTGAAAAATATACCTTTTTTGGTATATTTTTTTGGTATATTCGTTGGTTTGCATCCGTTTTAGCGTTTTTCTACGTAAAACACAGAAAAGACACTTTTTCAGTAATTTTGTGATGGATTCCCATATTGAGTGACTTCCATATTATATATCGTTTTGGTGCCTAACATGCTGAAAAACACTCAAAAGACAGGTTTCTCGTAAAGTCGTTTAATTTCTTCATATAGGTGGCTTTGGATGCACTTTAGGGTTTGGTACATCACAGTCCGAAAAAAAGCTAAAATTATTTTTTTTTCATAATTTTCTTTTTTCACATAATTTTCCTGAATTTTGCCAGAATTTTGGCATCTTGGTACCTATGAAGATGAATAACAAAAAATAAATAAATAAATTCCTATCTTTTTATTCATTTATTTATTTTTTTCTATAAACAGTGTTACTTATGGGTTTTAGCTAAATGGTACTTAAAGAACTTAAAAACACTTGTAATACATGTTTCTCGAAAAGCAATTTAATTTCCCATACATAAGGTTCTTTGCATGTATTTAAGAGTTTTTATAGGTAACATGATCAAAAACACTCAAAATACATGTTTTTGGTAATGTTATTCTCTTTCTCCATAAAGGGTGTTTTGCATTCGTTTTAGCGTTTTGATACATAAGGAGCTCAAAAACACTTAAAGGCAAATTGTTAGTAAAAGTTAGTTTTATTCCCATGTAATATGATTGCCCTGCTTTTTAGTGCTTTATTGCCTATCATGCAAAAAAAAAAAAAAAAAACACTTAAAAGACACTTTTCTGGTAATGTCACTTTTTTTTCCCCACATAAAGCTACTTTCACATAAAATTTGGGGTTTTGGTAACTAAGAATGTGAAAAACACTCAAAATACACGCATTTGGTAAGGTTGTTCTGTTTCTCAATTTAGAGTGTTATTCAGGAGTTTCAGCATTTTGGTATCTAAGGAACTTCTCCATATATACGGGTTTTTGCGTTTTTTGCCTTGTGATTCTTGAGAATCTATAAAACACTCATTATACACGTTTCTCATAATGTCCTTTTGTTAACCAATAGAGAGAGCTTTGCATCAATTTTCGTGTTTTTTGTAAGTAAAAAGCTAAAAAAAAACACTCAAATTATACCTTTTTGGTAATCTTATTCTATTTCTTCATATTGGTTGGTTTGCATCCGTTTTAGAGTTTTTCTACGTAAAACACGAAAAAGACACGTTTAAAGTAATTTTGTTTTGGATTCCCACATAGAATGACTTCAATATTATTTATTGTTTTGGTGACTAACATGCTGAAAAACACTAGAAACACAGGTTTCTCATAAAGTCGTTTAATTTCCCCATATAGTTGGCTTTGCATTCACTTCATGGTTTGGTATATAACAGTCCGAAAAAAAAAAGTTAAAATTAACTTTGTTCGATAATGTTCTTTTTACACATAATTTCCCTGAATTTTGCCAGAATTTTGGCATCTCAGTACCTATGAAGAGGAATAAAAAAAAAATATCCTATTTTTTAATTCTTTATTTTCTCTATAAAGAGGTTTTAGCTTTTTGGTACTTATGGAACTTAAAAACACACATAATACACGTTTCTCATAATGTCCTTTAGTTTGTTCTTTATTTTTTCTCTATAAAGAGGTTTTAGCTTTTTGGTACTTATGGAACTTAAAAACACACATAATACACGTTTCTCATAATGTCCTTTCGTTTCCCAGACATAGGGTTCTTTATATGTATTTAAGCGTTTTTAGAGGTAACATGATCAAAAACACTCAAAATAAATGTTTTTGGAAATGTTAATCTGTTTCTCCATAAAGGGTGTTTTGCATATGTTTTAGCGTTTTGGTATATAAGGAGTTAAAAAGCACTTAAAAGTTGGTTTTATTCCCATGTAATGTGATTCCCCTCCTTTTTACACACTGGAAGTCACTAAATGTGGGAATCCTTCACAAATTTACTGAAAAAGTGTTTTTTCTGTGTTTTACGTATAAAAACGCTAAATCGGATGCAAACCAACGAATATGGAGAAATAGAATAACATTACCAAAACGGTATATTTTGAGTGTTTCTGAGCTTCTTACCTTCAAAAAAAAACGCGAAAATGGATGGAAAGCACTCTATATTGGGATACAAAAGGACATTACGAGAAACGTGTATAATGAGTGTTATATAGTTTCACAACAGCCACAAGGCAAAAATCGCAAAAAAAAAAAATTTTCTCAGATACCAAAATGCTGAAACTTAGAAATAACACTCTTAATTAAGAGTACAGAACATCCTTACCAAAAACATGTATTTTGAGTGTTTTTGATATTGTTATCTATAAAAACGCTTAATTACATGCATAGAACATTATGTTTGGGAAACAAAACGATATTGCGAGAAACGTGTATTATGAGTGTTTTTTTTAATTCCTTAAGTACTAAAAACCTAAAACCCACCAATAACACTCTTTATTTAGAAAATAAAAAATAAAAATATAAAAAAATAGATTTTTTTTTTTTTTTGTTATTCATATTCATAGGTACCGAGATGCGAAAATTCTGCGAAAATTCAGGGCAATCATATGATAAAAAGAATATTATCAAAAAAGTTAATTTCCGGTTTTTTTTTTCGGACTGTTATGTACCAGACCTTAAAGTGCAGGCAAAGGCTTCTATATGAGGAAATTAAACGACCTTACCAGAAATATGTGTTTTGAGTGTTTTTTAGCATGTTAGGCACCAAAACGATAAATAATAAGGAACTCACTCTATATGGGAATCCAAAAAAAAGCTACTGAAAACGTGTCTTCTCAGTGTTTTACGTAGAAAAACGCTAAAACGGATGCAAAGCAACCAATATCAAGAAATAGAAAAACGTTACTAAAAAGGTATATTTTGAGTGTTTTTGAGCATGTTACCTACAAAAAACGGGAAAATTGATGCAAAGCACTCTATATTGGGAAACAAAAGGACATTGCAAGAAAAGTGTATGAGTGTTTTATAGTTCAAAAGAACCAAAAGGCAAAAAACGCAAAATCTCGTGTATATGGAGAGGTTTCCTAGATACAAAAATGCTCATGTATAACTCATATAACTCATATAAACTCATGTATAACACTCCTAATTAAGAAACAGAACAGCCTTAATAAGTGCGTGTATTTTGAGTGCTTTTCACATTCTTAGCAAAACTAAAAATTGCATGCGAAAATAGATTTGTGGAAAAAAAAAGACTACCAGAAAAGTGTCTTTTGAGTGTTTTTGAGCGTGATAAAAAATAAAGCACTAAAAAGGAGGGTAATCATATTACATTGGAGGAAAACGAATTTTTTACCAAGAACTTGCATTTATGTGTTTTTGAGCTCCTTATATAACAAAATACTAAAACGCATGCAAAACACTCTTTATGGTGAAACAGAATAACATTACCAAAAACATGTATTTTGAGTGTTTTTGATCATGTTACCAATAAAAACGCTTAAATAAATGCAAAGAACACTATTTTTGGGAAACGAAAGGAGATTACGAGAAACGAGTATTATGAGTGTTTTTAAGTTCATTAATTACCGAAAAGCTAAAAGCCAAAAATAACACTCTTTATTGATAAATAAAAAAAAATACAGTATTTTTTTTCTCTCTTATTCATCTTCACAGGTAATGAAATGCCAAAATTCGGGCAAATTTCAGGAAATTATGTGAAATAAGAACATTATCAAAAAAGTTAAATTTAGCTTTTTTTTTCGAACTGTTATGTACCAAACCCCTAAAGTGCATGCAAAGCCAATTAAACGTCTTTGCCACAAAACGGTCATATGAGTATTTTTCAGCATGTTAGGAACCAACACGATAAATAACATGGAAGTCAATCTATATGGGAATCCAAAACAAAATTACTAAAAAACGTGTCTTTTCGGTGTTTTACGTAGAAAAACGCTAAAACGGATGTAAACCAACCAATATGAAGAAATAAAATAACATTACCAAAAAGGTATATTTTAAGTGCTTTTGAAATTGTTACCTACAAAAAACGCGAAAATGGATGGAAAGCACTCTATTTTGGGAAGCAAAAGGACATTACGAGAAACGTGTATAATGAGTGTTTTATAGTTTCACAAGAACTACAAGGTAAAAAACGCAAAAACTCGTGTATATTGAGAAGTTTCTTACATTCCAAAATGCTGAAACTCTGGAACAACACTCTTAATTGAGAAACAGAACAAAATTACTAAATGCGTGTATTTTGAGTGCTTTTCACGTCCTTAGTTACCGAAACCCCAAATTACATGCGAATCCAGCTTTTTGTGTGAAAAAAATGACATTACCAGAAAAATGTCTTTTGAGTGTTTTTGAGCGTGTTAGGCAATAAAGCACTAAAAAGCAGGGCAATCACATTACATTGGAATAAAACCAATTTTTAACAAGAACTTGTTTTTAAGTGTATTTGAGCTCCTTATATACCAAAATACTAAAATGCATGCAAAATACACTTGATGGTGAAACAGAATAACATTACCAAAAACATGTATTTTGAGTGTTTTTGATCATGTTACCAATAAAAACGCTTAAATATATGCAAAGAACTGTATTTTTGGGAAATGAAAGGACATTACGAGAAACGTGTATTATGAGTGTTTTTAAGTTCATTAAGTACGAAAAAGCTAAAAGCCACAAATTACACTCTTTATTGACAAAAAAAAAATCAATAAATAAAAAAATACGATTTTTTTTTTCATTCTTATTCATCTTCACAGGTAACGAGGTGCCAAAATTCGGGCAAAGTTCAGGAAACTATATGAAATAAGAACATTATAAAAAAAGTTAAATTTAGCTTTTTTTTCGTTTCTCAATTAAGAGTGTTATTCATGAGTTTCAGTATTTTGGTATCTAAGAAATCTCTCCATATACATGAGTTTTTGCGTTCTTTGCTTTGTGGTTCTTTTGAACTATAAAACTCTCATTATACACTTTTCTTGCAATGTCCTTTTGTTTCCCAATATAGAGTACTTTGCATCAATTTTCGTGTTTTTGTAGGTAAAAAGCTCAAAAACACTCAAAATATACATTTTTGGTAACGTTTTTCTATTTCTTGATATTGGTTAGTTTGCATCCGTTTTAACGTTTATCTACATAAAACACTGAGAAGACACGTTTTCAGTAACTTTGTTTTGAATTCCCATATAGAGTGAGATCCTTATTATTTATCGTTTTGGTGCCTAACATGCTAAAAAACACACAAAACAAAGAATTCTGGTAAGGTCGTTTAATTTCCTCATATTGGAGGCTTTGCATGCACTTTAGGGTTTGGTACATAACAGTCCGAAAAAAAAAGCTGAAATTAACTTTTTTGATAATATTCTTTTATCATATAATTGCCCTGAATTTTTCCACAATTTTGGAATCTCGGTACCTATGAATATGAATAACAAAAAAAAAAATAATCCTATTTATTTTATTTTTTTATTTTTTATTTTCTAAATAAAGAGTGTTATTTGTGAGTTTTAGCTTTTTGGTACTTAAGAAACTTATAAAAACACTCATAATACACGTTTCTAGTAATGTCCTTTTGTTTCCCAAACATAATATTCTTTGCATGTACTTAAGCGTTTTTATAGATAACATGATCAAAAACACTCAAAATACATGTTTTTGGTAATGTTATTCTGTTTCTCCATAAAGTTTGTTTTTCATGCGTTTTAGCGGTTTGGTATATAAGGGGTTAAAAAACACTTAAAGGCAAATTCTTCGTACAAATTGGTTTTATTCTCATGTAATGTGATCGTTCTGCTTTTTAGTGCTTTGTTGCATATCACGCTCAAAAACACTCAAAAGACAATTTTCTGGTAATGTCATTTTTTTCCCAAATGAAGCTAGTTTCGCATGTAATTTGGCATTTTTATAACTAAGAATGTGAAAAACACTTAAAATACACAATTTGGTAAGGTAGTTCTGTTTATCGATTAAAAGTGTTATTCATGCATTTCATCATTTTGGTATGTAAAAATTTCTCTATATACACGAGTTTTTACGTTTATTGCCTAGTGGTTCTTTTAAAACTATAAAACACTCATTATACACGTTTCTCGTAATGTCCTTTTGTTTCCTAATATAGAGTGCTTTACATCCATTCTTGCATTTTTTATTGGTAACAAGTTCAAAAGCACTCAAAAAATATCTTTTTGGTAATGTTATTCTATTTCTTCATTAAGGATGGTTTGTATCCGCTTTAGCGTTTTTCTACGTAAAACACTGAAAAGACACGTTTTCAGTAATTTTGTTTTGAATATTGACTGATTTTCATATTATTTATCGTATTTGTGCCTAACATGCTGAAAAACATTGAAAAGACAGGTTTCTGGTAAAGTCGTTTAATAACAACATAACATGATCAAAAGCACTCAAAATACATGTATTTGGTAATGTTATTCAGTTTCTCCATAAAATGTATTTTGCATGCGTTTTAGCGTTTTGGTATGTAAGGAGCTCAAAAACATTTAAAGGCCAGTTCTTGGTAAAATTTGGTTTTATTCTCATGTAATGTGATTGCCCTGGCTTTAAGTGCTTTATTGCGTAACACGCTCAAAAACACTGAAAGACCATGCAAAGCCTCCCATATGAGGAAATTAAAGACGTTACCAGAAATCTGTCTTTTGAGTGTTTTTCAGCATGTTAGGCACCAAAACGATAAATAATAAGGAACTCACTCTATGTGGGAATCCAAAAGAAAATTACGGAAAACGTGTCTTCTCAGTGTTTTACGTAGAAAACATTGCGAGAAAAATGTATAATGAATGTTTTATAATTAAAAAAATCCACAAGGCAAAAAACGAAAAAAAAAATGCTGAAACTCATGAATAACACTCTTAATTGTGAAAAAGAGCAACCTTACTAAATGCGTGTCAAAAACACTAAAAGGTGAGTTCTTCGTAAAAGTTGGTTTTATTCCCATGTAATGTGATTGCCCTGCTTTTTAGTGCTTTATTGCCTAACACGCTCAAAAACACTCAAAGACACTTTTCTGGTAATGTCATTTTTTTCCCTCATAAAGCTAGTTTCGCATGGAATTTGGGGTTTTGGTAACTAAGAATGTAAAAAAACACTCAAAATACACGCATTTAGTAAGGTTGTTCTGTTTCTTGATTAAGAGTGTTATTCATGAGTTTCAGTATTTTGGTATCTTAGAAACTTCTCCATACAGTCGAGTTTTTGCGTTTTTTGACTTGTGATTCTGATGAACTATAAAACACTCATTATATACGTTTCTCATTATGTCCTTTTTTTTTCCTTATATAGAGTGCTTTGCATCCATTTTCGAGTTTCTTTTTATGCAACAAGCTCAAAAACACACAAAATATACTTTTTTGGTAATGCTATTCTATTCCTTCATATTGGCTGGTTTGCCTCCGTTTTTGCGTTTTTGTACGTAAAATCTTTTAAAAGACAAGTTTCCAGTAATTTTGTTCTGGATATCCATATAGAGTGACTTTCATATTATTTATCGTTTTGATGCCTAACATGCTTTTTGATGCCTTTTGCTTCCCAATATAGAGTGCTTTCCATCCATTTTCGCGTTTTTTGTATGTAACAATTTCAAAAACACTTAAAATATACCTTTTTGGTAATGTTATTCTATTTCTTCATTTTGGTTAGTTTGCATCCGTTTTAGCGTTTTGTACGTAAAACACCGAAAAGACACGTTTTCAGTAATTTTGTTTTGGATTCCCATATAGATTGACTTCCTTGAGTTTTATCATGTTGGTTCCTAACATGCTGAAAAACACCCATAAGACAGTTTTTTTGGCAAACGTTTAATTTCCCCATATAGGTGGCTTTGCATGCACTTTAGGGGTTTGGTACATAACAGTTCGAAAAAAAAAATTTAACTTTTTTGATAATGTTCTTATTTCATATAATTTCCTGAACTTTGCCCGAATTTTGGCACCTCGTTACCTGCGAAGATGAATAAGAATGAAAAAAAAATCGTATTTGTTTTATTTATTTACTTTTTTTTGTCAATAAAGAGTGTAATTTATGGCTTTTAGCTTTTTCGTAGTTAATGAACTTAAAAACAGTCATAATACACGTTTCTCGTAATGTCCTTTCATTTCCCCAAAATACGGTTTTTTGCATATATTTAAGCGTTTTTATTGGTAACATGATCAAAAACACTCAAAATACATGTTTTTGGTAATGTTATTCTGTTTCACCATCAAGTGTATTTTGCATGCATTTTAGTGTTTTGGTATATAAGGAGCTCAAAATACACTTAAAGGAAAGTTTTTGTTAAAAATTGGTTTTATTCCAATGTAATGTGATTGGCCTACTTTTTAGTGCTTTATTGCCTAACACGCTCAAAAAAAACTCAAAAGACATTTTTCTGGTAATGTCATTTTTTTCCCACAAAAAAGCTGGATTCGCATGCAATTTGGGGTTTTGGTAACTAAGGATGTGAAAAGCACTCAAAAAACACGCAATTAGTAAGATTGTTCTGTTTCTCAATTAAGAGTGTTGTTCCAGGGTTACTGCATTTTGGAATGTAAGAAACTTCTTAATATACACGAGTTTTTGCGTTTTTTGCCTTGTAGTTCTTGTAAAACTATAAAACACTCATTATACACCTTTCTCACAATGTCCTTTTGCTTCCCAATATAGAGTGCTTTCCATCCATTTTCGCGTTTTTTGTAGGTAACAATTTCAAAAACACGTAAAATATACCTTTTCGGTAATGTTATTTTATTTCTTCATATTGGTTGGTTTACATCCGTTTTAGCGTTTTTCTACGTAAAACACCGAAAAGACACGTTTTTTGTAATTTTGTTTTGGATTCCCATATAGATTGACTTCCATGTTATTTATCGTGTTGGTTCTTAACATGCTGAAAAACACTCATATGACCGTTTTCTGGCAAAGACATTTAATTTCCACATATAAGTGGCTTTGCATGCACTTTAGGGGTTTGGTACATAACAGTTAAAAAAAAAAAGCTAAATTTAACTTTTTTGATAATGTTCTTATTTCACATAATTTCCTAAAATTTGCCCGAATTTTGGCATTTCGGTACCTGTGAAGATGAATAAGAAAGAAAAAAAATATTGTATTTATTTAATTTTTTATTTATTTTTTTCTCAATAAAGAGTGTTATTTGTGGGATTTACCTTTTTGGTACTTAAGGTTATTAAAAACACTCATAATACACGTTTCTCGTAATCTCCTTTCGTTTCCCAAAAATAGTGTTCTTTGCATTTATTTTGAGCGTTTTTTTGGTAACATGATCAAAAACACTCAAAATACATGTTTTTGGTAATGTTATTCTGTTTCACCATAAGGAGTGTTTTGCATGCGTTTTAGTGTTTTGGTATATAAGGAGCTTAAAAACACATAAATGCAAGATCATGGTAAAAATTCGTTTTCCTCCAACGTAATGTGTTTGCCCTCCTTTTTAGTGCTTTATTTTCTATCACGCTCAAAAACACTCAAAAGACACTTTTCTGGTAGTCTTTTTTTTCCCACAAATCTATTTTCCCATGCAATTTTGGGTTTTGATAAGAATGTGAAAAGCAATCAAAATACACGCATTTATTAGAACTGTTCTGTTTCTCAATTAGGAGTGTTATACATGAATTTTAGCATTTTTGTACCTAGGAAACCTCTCAATATACACGAGATTTTGCGTTTTTTGAATCGCGGTTCTTATGAACTATAAAACACTCATTATACACTTTTCTTGCAATGTCCTTTTCTTTCCCAATATAGAGTGCTTTGCATCAATTTTCGCGTTTTTTGTAGGTAACATGCTCAAAAACACTCAAAATATACCTTTTTAGTAACGTTTTTCTATTTCTTGATATTGGTTGCTTTGCATCCGTTTTAGAGTTTTTCTACGTAAAACACTGAGAAGACACGTTTTCAGTAGCTTTTTTTTGGATTCCCATATAGAGTGAGTTCTTTATTATTTATCGTTTTGGTGCCTAACATGGTAAAAAACACTCAAAACACATATTTCTGGTAAGGTCTTTTAATTTCCTCATATAGGAGTCTTTGCATGCACTTTAAGGTTTGGTACATAACAGTCCAATAAAAAAAAAAACCGGAAATTAACTTTTTTGATAATACTCTTTTATCATATGATTGCCCTGAATTTTCCCAGAATTTTGGCATCTCGGTACCTATGAATATGAATAACAAAAAAAAAAAAAAAATCGTTTTTTTTATATTTTTATTTTTTTTATTTTCTAAATAAAGACTTTTATTGGTGGGTTTTAGCTTTTTGGTACTTAAGGAACTTAAAAAAACACTCATAATACACGTTTCTCGTAATATCCTTTTGTTTCCCAAACATAATGTTCTTTGCATGTAATTAAGCGTTTTTATAGATAACAATATCAAAAACACTCAAAATACATGTTTTTGGTAATGTTGTTCTGTTTCTCCATAAACTTTGTTTTTGTATGGGCAAGTTTTTGGTATAAATTGGTGTTATTCCAATGTAATATGATTGCGCAGCTTTTTAGTGCTTTATTGCCTATCACGTTCAAAACACTAAAAAGACACTTTTCTGGTAATGTCATTTTTTCTCTCAGATAAAGGTGGTTTCAAATGCAATTTGGGGTTTTAGTACCTAAGAATGTGAAAAGCACACAAAATACACGCATTTAGTAAGGTTGATCTGTTTCTGAATTAAGAGTGTTATTCATGAGTTTCAGCATTTTGGTACCTAGGAAATCTCTCCATATACACGAGTTTTTGTGTTTTTTGCTTTGAACTATAAAACAGTCATTATACACTTTTCTTGCAATGTCCTTTTGTTTCCCAATATAGAGTGCTTTGCATCTATTTTCGCGTTTTTTATAGGTAAAAAGCTCAAAAACACTCAAAATATTCCTTTTTGGTAATGTTTTTCTATTTCTTGATATTGGTTGGTTTCCATCCGTTTGAACGTTTTTCTACGTAAAACACTGAGAAGACACGTTTTCAATAACTTTGTTTTGGATTCCCATATAGAGTGAGTTGCTTATTATTTATCGTTTTGGTGACTAAGATGCTAAAAAGGACTCAAAACACAGATTTCTGGTAAGGTCGTTTCATTTAGTCATATTGGAGGCTTTGCATGCACTTTAGGGTTTGGTACATAACAGTCCGAAAAAAGGGCTGAAATTAATTTTTTGATAATATTCTTTTGTCACATAATTCCCCTAAATTTTCCCAGAATTTTGCCATCTCGGTACCTATGAAGATGAATAACAAAAAAAAAAAAAAAAAAATCATATTTATTTTGATTTTAATTTTTTATTTTATTTTCTAAATGAAGAGTGTTATTTGTGGGTTTTAGCTTTTTGGTACTTAAGGAACTTAAAAAAAAACACTCATAATACAAGTTTCTCGTAATATCCTTTTGTTTCCCAAACATAATGTTCTTTGCATATACTTAAGCGTTTTTATAGATAACATGATCAAAAACACTCAAAAAACACATGTTTTTGGTAATATTATTTAGTTTCTCCATCAAGTTTGTTTTCCATGCGTTTTAAAGGTTTGGTATATAAGGGGTTAAAAAACACTTAAAGGCAAATTCTTCGTAAAAGTTGGTTTTATTCCCATGTAATGTTCTGCTTTTTAGTGCTTTGTTGGATATCACGCTGAAAAACACTCAAAAGACACTTTTATGGTAATGTCATTTTTTTTCCCCAAATGATGCTAGTTTCTCATGTAATTTGTCATTTTCGTAACTAAGAATGTGAAAAACACTCAAAATACACAATTTAGTAAGGTACTTCTGTTTATCGATTAAATGTGTTATTCATGCATTTAATCATTTTGGTATGTAAGAAATTTCTCTATATACACGAGTTTTTGCGTTTATTGCCTCGTGGTTCTTTTAAAACTATAAAACACTCATTATACACGTTTTTCGTAATGTTCTTTTGTTTCCCAATAAAGAGTGCTTTCCATCCATTTTCGCATTTTTTGTAGGTAACAAGCTGAAAAACACTCAAAATATATCTTTTTGGTAATGTTATTCTATTTCTTCATATTGGTTGGCTTGCATCCGTTTTAGCGTTTTTCTTCGTAAATCACAGAAAAGACACGTTTTCAGTAATATTGTTGAAATTGCTGAAAAAACACTCAAAAGACAGATTTCTGGTAAAGTCGTGTAATTTCCCAATATAGGTGGGTTTGCATGCACTTTTGGGTTTGGTACATAATTCTGAAAAAAAGCTAAAAAAAATTTTTAATAATGTGTTTTTTACATAATTTTCCTGAATTTTGCCTGAATTTTGGCATCTTCATACCTATGTAGATGAATAACAAAAAAAAGAAAATTCTATTTTTTTAGTTATTTATTTTTTCTCTATTTGTGGGTTTTAGTTTTTTGGTACTTAAGGAAATTAAAAACAATCATAATACACGATTTTCGTAATGTCCTTTCGTTTCACAGACATAGGGTTCTTTGCATGTATTTAAACGTTTTTATAGGTAACATGATCAAAAACACTCAAAATATTGTAACAAAATAATGTATAAATGTAATTTGGGATTTTCGTAGCTAAGAATGTGAAAAACACTCAAAATACACACATTTGGTAAGGTAGTTCTGTTTCTCAATTAAAAGTGTTATTCATGAGTTTTAGCATTTTGGTATGTAAGAAACTTTTTGCGTTTTTTGTCTTGTGGTTCTTGTGAAACTATAAAACAATCATTATACACGTTTCTCTAAATGTCCTTTTTTCTTCCCAATATAGAGTGCTTTTACATCCATTTTCGCGTTTTTTTGTAGGTAAAAAGCTCAAAAACACGTTTTGGTAATGTTATTCTATTTCTTCATATTCGTTGCTTTGCATCCGTTTTAGCGCTTTTTCTGCATAAAACGCTGAAAAGACACATTTTCAGTAATTTTGTTTTGGATTCACATATTGACTGACTTCCATATAATTTATAGGTTTGGTGCCTAACATGCTAAAAAACACTGAAAAGACATGTTTCTGGTAAAGTCGTTTAATTTCCTCATATAGGTGGCTTTGGATGCACTTTAGGGTTTGGTAAATAACAATCCGAAAAAAATCTATAATTAACTTTTTTGATAATGTTCTTTTTTCCACATAAATTAACTGAATTTTGGCAGAATTTTTAAATTACTTTTTAATTTTTTTTTCTGTTTAAAGAGTGTTATTTGTGGGTTTTAACGTTTTGGTACTTAAGGAACTTCAAAACAGTCAGAATACACGTTTTTCGTAATGTCCTTTCGTTTCCCAAAGATAGTGTTCTTTGCATGTATTTAAACGTTTTTATAGGTAACACGATCAAAAACACTTAAAACACATGTTTTTTGTAATGTTTTTTTCTGCTTCTCCATAAAGGAGTGTTTTGCATGCGTTTTAGCGTTTTTGGTATGTAAGGAGCTCAAAAACATAATGGCAAGTTCTTGGTCAAAGTTGGTTTTATTCCCATGTAATGTGATTGCCCTGCTTTCTAGTGCTTTATTGCCAAACACGCTCAAAAACACTCAAAAGACACTTCTGGTAACGCCACATAAAGCTAGTTTCGCATGCTATTTGGGATTTTGCTAAGAATGTGAAAAACACTGAAAATACTCGCTTTTGGTAAGATTGTTCTGTTCTTAATTAAGATTGTTATTCATGAGTTTCAGCATTTTGGTATCTAAGAAACTTCTTTAAATACACGAGTTTTTGCGCTTTTTGCCTTGTGGTTCTTGTGAACCACAAGTTCTTTTGCTCGAAAATAATAAGACATTATACACGTTTCTCGTAATGTCCTTTTGTTTCCCAATAGGGAGTGCTTTGCATCCATTTTCACCTTTCTTGTAGGTAACAAGCTGAAAAAAACTCAAAATATAGCTTTTTTGTAATATTAGTCTATTTTTTTTTTTTTCATATTGGTTGGTTTGCATCCTTTTTAGCGTTTTTCTACCTAAAACACCGAAAAGACACGTTTTCAGTAATTTTGTTTTTGATTCCCATATAGATTGACTTCCTTTGGTTTTGTCGTTTTTGGTGCCTAACATGCTGAAAAACACTCATAAGACAGTTTTCTGGCAAAGACGTTTAATTTCTCCATATAGGTGGTTTTGCATGCACTTTAGGGTTTGGTACATAACAGTCGAGAAAAAAAAGCTAAAATTTACTTTTTTGATAATGTTCTTATTTCAGAAAATTTCATGAATTTTGCTTAAATTTTGGCACCTCGGTACCTATGAAGATGAATAAGAAAGAAAAAAAAAATATCGTATTTTTTTTATTTATATATATATATTTTTTTCTCAATAGAGAGTTATTTGTGGCTTTTAGGTTTTTGGTACTTAATGAATTTAAAAATACTCATAATACACGTTTCTCGTAATGTCCTTTCGTTTCCCACAAATAGGGTTCTTAGCATGTATTTAAGCGTGTTTTTGATCATGTTGCCAATAAGGCAACATGATCAAAAACACTCAAAATACATGTTTTTGGTAATGTTATTCTGTTTCTCCATAAAGTGTGTTTTGCATGCGTTTTAGCGTTTTGGTATATAAGGAGCTCAAAAACACTTAAAGGCAAGTTCTTGGTAAATATTGGTTTTATTCCCATGTAATGTGATTGCCCTTCTTTTTAGTGCTTTACTGCCTATCACGCTCAAAAACACTCAATAGACACTTTTCTGAAAATGTTTTTTTTTTTTTTTACCACATAAAGCTGGTTTTGTTGTTTTGTTGGGTTTTGTGTAACTATGAATGTGAAAAGCACTCAAAATACACGTATTTAGTAAGGTTTTTCTGTTTCTCAATTAAGAGTGTTATTCATGAGTGTCGGCATTTTGGTATCTAGGAAACTAGCTAGTTTCGCATGTAATTTGGGATTTTCGTAACTAAGAATGTGAAAAACACTCAAAATACACACATTTTGTAAGGTAATTCTGTTTCTCAATTAAAAGTGTTATTCATGAATTTCATCATTTTTGTATCTAAGAAACTTCTCTAGGTACAGGAGTTTTTGCGTTTTTTGCCTTTTGGTTCTTGTGGAACTATAAAACACTCATTATACACTTTTCTCAGAATGTCCTATTGTTTTGCAATACTTTACATCCATTTTTGCATTTTTTTTTAGGTAACAAGCTCAAAAACATTCAAAATATACATTTTTCGTAATGTTATTCTATTTCTTTATATTGGTTGGTTTGCATCCTTTTTAGCGTTTTTCTACGTAAAACACTGAAAAGCCACGTTTTCAGTAATTTTGTTTTGGATTCCCATATTGAGTGACTTCCATGTTATTATCGTTTTGGTGCCTAAAATACTGAAAAACACTCAAAAGTAAGGTTTCTCGTAAAGTTGTTTAATTTCCTCATGTAGGTGGCTTTGCATTCACTTAAGAGTTTGATACATAACATTCCGAAAAAAAAGATAAAATTAACTTTTTTGATAATATTTTTTATCCCATAATTGCCTAGAATTTTCCCAGAATTTTGGCATCTCAGTACCTATGAAGATGAATAACAAAAAAAAAAATTGCCGTTTTTTTATATATTTATTTATTTTTTCTTTATAAAGAGTGTTATTTGTGGGTTTTAGTTTTTTGGTTCTTAAGGAACTTAAAAACACCCATAATACACGTTTCTCGTAATGTCCTTTCGTTTCCCAAACATAGGGTTCTTTGCATGTATTTTCGCGTTTTTATAGGTAGCATGATCAAAAACACTCAAAATACATGTTTTTGGTAATGTTATTCTAATTCTCCATAAAGGGTGTTTTGCATTCGTTTTAGCGTTTTGGTATGTAAGGAGCTCAAAAAAATACTTAAAGGCAAGTTCTTGGTAAAAGTTGGTTTCATTCCCATGTAATGTTATTGCCCTGCTTTTTAGTGACTTAATGCTTAACACGCTCAAAAACACTGAAAGTCACTTTTCTGGTAATGTCATTTCTTACCAACATAAAGCTAGTTTTACATGCAATTTGGGGTTTTGGTAAATAAGAATGTGAAAAACACTCAAAATACACGCATTTCGTAAGGTTGTTATGTTTCTCATTTAAGAGTGTTATTTATGAGTACCAGCATTTTGGTAACTAAGAAACTTCTTCATATACACGAGTTTTTGCGTTTTTTGCCTTGTGGTTCTTGTGAAACTATAAAACACTCATTATTCACGTTTCTCGTAATGTCCTTTTCTTTCCCAATATAGAGTGCTTTGCATCCTTTTTCGCGTTTTTTTGTAGGTAACAAGATTAAAAACACTCAAAATATACCATTTCGGTAATATTCTATTTCTTCATATTTGTTGGTTTTCATCCGTTTTAGCGTTTTTCTACCTAAAACACAGAAAAGACACGTTTTCAGTATTTTGTTTTGGATTCTCATATAGAGTGACTTCCATATTATTTATCGTTTTGATGCCTAACAAGCTGAAAATCACTCAAAAGATAGGTTTCTGGTAAAGTCGTTTAATTTCCTCATATAGGTGGCTTTGCATGCACTTTAGGGTTTGGTAAATAACAGTCCGTAAAAAAGCTAAAATTAACTTTTTTGATAATGATCTTTTATCACATAATTGCCCTGTATTTTGCCAGAATTTGGCAACTCGGTACCTATGAAAATGAATAAAAAAAAAAAAAAAATTCCTGTTTTTCTATTTATTTATTTATTTATTTTTTTCTAAATAAAGAGTGTTACTTGTGGGTTTTAGCTTTTTGGCTCTTAAGGAACTGGAATACACGTTTCTCTAATATCTTTCCTTTCCCAAACATAAGGTTCTTTGCATGTATTTAAGCGTTTTTTATAGGTAACATGATTAAAAAACACTTAAAATACCTGTTGTTTGTTATGTTATTTTCTTTCTATATAAAGTGTGTTTTGCATTCGTTTTAGCGCATAATATTAATTATAAGGAGCTGAAAAACACTTAAAGGCAAGTTCTTGGTAAACGTTGGTTTTATTCCATGTAATGTGATTGCCCTACTTTTTAGTGCTTTATTGCCTAACACTCTCAAAAACACTCAAAAGACACTTTTCTGGTAATGTCGTTTTTTTCCCACATAAAGCTATATTCGCATGGAATTTCGTTTTTTTTTAAACTAAGAATGTGAAATAACACTCAAAATACACGCATTTAGTAAGGTTGTTTTGTTTTTCTATTAAGAGTTTTATTCATGAGTTTCAGCATTTTGGTATCTAAGAAACTTCTCCATATATACGAGTTTTTGTGTTTTTTGCCTTGTGGATCTTGTGAAACTATAAAACACTCATTATACACGTTTCTCGTAATGTCCTTCTGTTTCCCAATATAGAGTGCTTTGCATGCATTTTCGCGTTTTTTTGTAGGTAACAAGTTCAAAAACACTCAAAATATACGTTTTTGGGGATGTTTTTCTATTTCTTCGTATTGGTTGGTTTGCATCCGTTTTAGCGTTTTTCTACGTAAAACACTGAGAAGACATGTTTTCAGTAATTTGGTTTTGGATTCCCATATTGAGTTACTTCAATGGTATTTATCATTTTGGTGCCTAACATGCTAAAAAACACTCAAAAGACAGGTTTCTTGTAAAGTCGTTTAATTTCCATATGTAGGTGGCTTTGCATGCACTTTAGGGTTTGGTACATAACAGTCAGAAAAAAATCTAGAGTTAACTTTTTTGATAATGTTCTTTTTTCCACATAATTTCCCTAAATTTTGCCAGAATTTTGGCATCTTGGCACCTATGAAGATGAATAACAAAAAAAAAAAATTGCTATTTTTTTATTTATTTATTTTTTTCTCTATAAAGAGTGTTATTTGTGGGTTTTAGCTTTTTGGTACTTAAGGAACTTAAAAACACTCATAATGCACGTTTCTCATAATGTCCTTTCGTTTCCCAAATTCAGGGTTCTTTGCATGTATTTAAGCGTTTTTATAGGTAACTTGATCAAAAACACTCGAAATACATGTTTTTTGTAATGTTTTTCTGTTTCTCCATAAACGGTGTTTTGCATGCGCTTTAGCGTTTCAATATGTAAGGAGCTGAAAAACACTTAAAGGCAAGTTCTTGGTAAAATTTGGTTTTATTTCCATGTAATGTGATTGCCCTGCTTTATAGTGCTTTATTGCCTAACACGCTCAAAAACACTCAAAAGACACTCTTCTGGTAATGTCTTTTTTTTTTTTTTTTTCCACATAAAGCTAGTTTCGCATGCAATTTGGGATTTTGATAACTAAGAATGTGAAAAACACTCAAAATACACGCATTTGGTAATGTTGTTCTGTATCTCAATTAAGAGTGTTATTCATAAGTTTCAGCGTTTTGGTACCTAAGAATCTCAAAAAGCACGTTTCTCGTAATGTCGCTCTTTTTCTTCATATAGGGTGCTTTGCATGCATTTTGGCATTTTTTTTCACGTAATAGCTGAAAAACACTGAAAATACACGCTTTTGGTAATAAGAACATAAGAACATAAGAAATAAGTAAATCTGCAAGAAGAATCTACTATTATTGACTCCATTATTTTACATTCAACAGAAGTTAAGCTGACAGGTTAGACGTTAAAGTTTTATCTCCTTTCTTAAAGGTAGGTACTATATTCGCCTGCCTCCAAATTACCGATACCTCACATGACTAAAGTGATTTCCTAAGGACAGAAACTAACAGATTACTTATAACCTTTTTCCTTTCCTTAAATACTGTGGAATATATTTCATCTGGTCCTGGTGACTTGAACTTTTCAACTTATCTATCTCCTGTTCCACTATCTCTTTTAGTTATGGTAATATCTGTCAGCTTCTCATCCTCTTCTATTCTAAATATCTTCTCACTATTCGGCAAATCCTGCATGTTTTCCTGGGCAAAGACAATTAAAAAATACTCGCTCACAATTTTACTAATCTCTAATTCATTAAATAATGGCCTTAAAACCAATTCCCTTTCTTTAATCTCATATATACTTCTCCTTCGCCCAATGTAGTCTTTTAACCTCAGTCATCCATTTAGGATCATTCTTCTGCGATCTTTTTCTTCTGTAAGGGATGTTCCCTAACTTTCCTGAATGTAATTTATCAATGAAATATTTATTTCGCTTCTCCATAAAGGGTGTTTTGCATGGGTTTTAGCGTTTCTGTACATAAGAACCTATAAAACACGTTTTTAGTAATGTTGTTTTGTATTCTTTTATAGAGTGCTTTCCATGTTTTTTAGCGTTCTGGTGTCTAACACGTTGAAAAGCACTCAAAAGGCACGTTGATGATGATGTCGTTTCGTTTCCCGATAAAGGGGGCTTCCAATGCATTTTGTCTTTTGGTACTTAACAATATGAAAAAGAGTTTAAGTAAAAGTTTTTGGTAGAGTTGTTTTTCCATATAAAGTGCTAATCATGTGTTTTTGAGTCTTGGTACCTAAAAAGCTCAAAATCTCTCATAATACACTTTTCTCGTAATGTCCTTTGTTTTCTCCATGTAGGATGCTTTGCGTGTAATTTGGCATTTTTGTACTTAACAAGCACAAAAACAATCAAAATACAAGTTTTTGGTAATGTTATTCTGTTTCTCCGTAAAGGTTGTTTTGCATGCGTTTCAGCGATTTCGCACGTAAGGTCAAAAACACTCTAAAGATACTTTCTTGGTAATGTTATTTTATATTGCCAAATAGGGTGCTTTCAATGCTTTTTAGCATTTTGATTCCTAACACTCAAGTTTCCTGTAATATAGTTTTCCTTCTTCATATAGAGATCTGCATGTATTATGATGTTTTGCTACATAATATGAGAAACGCTCAAAATAAAGGTTTCAGGTAATGTTGTTCTTTTTCTCTATATAGGGTGCTATTCATGTGTTTTAGCGTTTTGGTACTTAGGAAGCTCAAAAACACTAATAAAACTTTTTTCTCCTAATGTCTTTCTATTTCCCCATATAGGATGTTTCGTATGTATTTTGACGTTTTGGTACATAACAAGGTAAAAAAAAATAAATAAATAAAAACACTTTTTTGGTGATGTTCTGTTTCTCTATTAAGAAATATAGGATTTATTCAATTTTCATTCAAGCGGTTTAGTGTTTGGTACCTAAGAGACTCAAAACATTGACAATGCACGTTTCTCGTAATGTTCTATCGTTTCCCCATACAGGGTGCTTTACATGCATTTTTAATATGATGTACGTAACAGACTCAAAAAGACTCAAAATACACGTTTTTGATAAGGTTTTTCTATTTGGTAAGGTTATTCGTGTTTGTTGCACGTGTTTTAGCGTTTTGGTACGTAAAAAGTTTAAAACACTTAAAAGACATGCTTATTATTTTGCATTTCTATATAAGGTGCTTTCTATGCTATTTAGCATTTATGTGAAAAACACATAAAAACACATTTCTTACATTATTGTTAAATTATCTCGTATAGCGAGCAAGCATTATGGTGTTTTGCTACCTGACAATGTGAAAAACATTCAAATTACACGATTTTGGTAATTTGTTTATCTTTCTCCATACAGTGTGCTACTCATTTATTTTAGCGTTTTGGTACCTAAGAAGCTAGAAAAAAAATTCATAATACACGTTTTTTTGTTATTTCCTTTCATTTCCTCATATAGGGTCTTTTTGGTGCTTTGGTACCTAACAGGGTGTTTGCATGTATTTTGACATTTTAGTTCGTAAGAACCTAAAAAAAAAAACACTCCAAAGACACGTTTTAGTAAAGTTGTTTTGTATTCCCATATAGGGTGATTTCGTTGCTTCTTACTGATTTGGTGCCTAACACGCACAAAAAAAATAACAAAAGACAAGTTTCTAGTTATTTCGTTTCGTTTCTTCATATAGGTTGCTTTACATGCATGTTGGCGTTTTGGTAATTATCAATGTAAAAAAATACACGTTTTTGGTAAGGTTGCTTTTTTTCTTCAGAGGACTATTGAAGCTTTTTACTGATTTGGTACTTAAGAAAGCAATAAAAAAAAAATAACATAACAAACGTTTCTCGTAATGTCCTTTCATTTCCATATGCAGGGTGATTTGTTTGATTATAGGCGATTTTGTACATAATACGCTCAAAGACACTCAAAATACACGTTTTTGGTAAATGTATTCTGTTTCTCTATATAGGGTATTTTCATGCGTTTTTAATGTCGTTTCATATATCTATTTCTCCATATAGGGTGTTATTCATGCGTTTTACCCTTTTGATACTAAGAAGGTCAAAAACTCATAATACACGTTTCTCGTAATGACTTCATTTTTCCCATATAGGGTACTCAAATATTTTGAGTGTTTTGTAAGATTGTTACGTAACAATCTTACAAAACACTCAAAATATTTGTTTTTGGTAATGTTATTCTGTTTCTCCATAAAGGATGTTTTGTCTTTTTTTTTTTTTATCGTTTTGGTACGTAGGACACTCAAAAAAAGAAACGTTTTCTTAATGTTGTTTTGTATTCCCATACCAGGTGATTTGTATGCTTTTTAGCATTTTTGTGCCTAACACGCTGAAGAACACATTTTAGATACGTTTCTGAAAACTCGTTTCCTTTTCCCAAATAGGGGGCTTTACATGCATTATGGCGTTTTGATTCATAACAATGTGAAAACACTGAAAATTTACGTTTTTGGTAATGTTATTTCATATAGAGTGTTATTCATGCATTTTAGCGACTTCGTATCTAATAAGTAAAAAAAAAAACACCATTAGTACATATTCTAATAACGTCTTTTCATTTTCCGATTTAAGATATTATATATGCATTTTGGCGTTTTTCTACTTAACTAACTCAGAAACACTCGAAATATTTGTTTTTGATATTATTTCTCCATGTTTTTTTTTTCATGCGATTAATGTTTCGGTACGTAAGAAAGTCAAAAATAATGAAAACACACGTTTATGGTAAAGTTGTTTTGTTTTCCTTTATAGGGTGCTTTCCATGCTTTTTAGCGTTTTGGTGCCTAGCACGCCAATAAACATTCAAAAGGCACTTTTCTGGAAATCGCGTTTCCTTTATATATATATATATATATATATATATATATATATATATATATATATATATATATATATATATATATATATATATATATATATATATATATATATATATATATATATATATATATATATATATATATATATATATATATATATATATATATATATATATATATATATATATATATATATATATATATATATATATATATATATATATATATATATATATATATATATATATATATATATATATATATATATATATATATATATATAGGGTACAAAAACATGTATTAGTAGTGTTTTCGAAAACGCCAAAGTGCATGCAAAGTAAGCTATACGGGAGAAACAAAACGTGTCTTTTGAATGTTTTCAGCTGTTTACGTACCAAAACACTAAAATGCAGGGAAAAGAAACTTCATGGAGAAACAAAATATTATTGCCAAAAACGTGTATTTTGAATGTTTTTAAGCTTATTACGTACCAACACGCAAAAATTCATCCATTTCATTTTATTTCGGTGCTTTTCAACGTTAGCACCAAAACTCTAAAGAGCATGGAAGACACTCTATATAGAAATCAAAACAACATTATCAAAATGGTGTCTTTTGAGTGTTTTTGAGCTTCTTACGTTCCAAAATGCTAAAACGTTTCTCGTAATGTCCTTTTCTTTCCCAAACATAAGGTTCTTTGCATGTATTTAAGCGTTTTTATAGATTACACGATCAAAAACACTCAAAATACATGTTTTTGGTAATTTTATTGTTTCTCCATAAAGTTTGTTTTACATGCGTTTTATTGGTTTAGTATATAAGGAGCTCAAAAACACTTAAAGGCATGATCTTGATAAAAATTGGTTTTATTCAAATGTAATGTGATTGCCCTGCTTTTTAGTGCTTTATTGCCTGTCAGGCTCAAAAACACTCAAAAGACATTATTCTGGTAATGTCATTTTTTTTCTCACATAAAGCTGGTTTCGCATGGAATTTGGGGTTTTGCTAACTAAGAATGTGAAAAGCTCTCAAAATACACGCATTTAGTAAGGTTGTTCTGTTTCTCAATTAGGAATGTTATTCATGAGTTTCAGCATTTTGGTATCTAGGAAACTTCTCCATATCCACATGTTTTTGCTTTTTTTGCCTTTTGGTTCTTTTGAACTATAAAACACTCATTATACACTTTTCTTGCAATGTCCTTTTATTTCCTAATATGGAGTGCTTTGCATCAATTTTCATGTTATTTGTAGGTAACAAGGTCAGAAAAACTCAAAATATACCTTTTTGGTAATGTTTTTCTATTTTTTTTTATATTGGTTGGTTTGCATCCCTTTTACCGTTTTTCTACGTAAAACACTGAGAAGACACGTTTTCAGAAATTTTGTTTTGAATTCCTATATAGAGTGAGTTCCTTATTTATTTATCGTTTTGGTGCCTAACAGTCTGAAAAAAACACTCAAAACACAGATTTCTTTTAAGGTCGTTTAATTTCCTCATATAGGAAGGTTTGCATGGAATTTAGGGTTTGGTATATAACAGTCCGAAAAAAAAAGCTAAAATTAACTTTTTTGATAATTTTCTTTTATTATATGAGTCCTGAATTTTTCCAGAATTTTGGCATCTCGGTACATATGAAGATGAATAACAAAAAAACAAAAAACAAATCCTATTTTTTTCATTTTCTTGCTTTTTTTTCTAAATAAAGAGTCTTATTTGTGGGTTTTAGCTTTTTGGTACTTAAGGAACTTAAAAACACTTATAATACACATTTCTCGTAGTGTCCTTTCGTTTCGCAAACATAAGGTTTTTTGCATGTATTTGAGCATTTTTATAGATAACATGATCAAAAACACTCAAAATATATGTTTTTGGTAATCTTATTTTGTTTCTCCATAAAAGGTGTTTTGCATGCGTTTTAGCGTATTGGTATGTAATGAGCTCAAAAACACTTAAAGGCAAGTTCTTGGTAAAAGTTGTTTTTATTCCCATGTAATGTGATTGCCCTGCTTTTTAGTGCTTTATTGCCTAACACGCTCAAAAACAATCAAAAGACACTTTTCTGGTAATATCATTTGTTTTCCCACATAAAGCTAGTTTTGCATGGAATTTGGGGTTTTGGTAACTAAGAATGTGAAAAAAAACTCAAAACACAGGCATTTAGTAAGGTTGTTCTATTTCTTAATTAAAAGTGTTATTCATGATTTTCAGTATTTTGATATGTAAGAAACTTTTCTAATACACACATTTGCTAAAGTATTTCTGTTTCAAATTTAAAAGTGTTATTCATGAGTTTCAACTTTTTGGTATGTCAGAAACTTCTTTATGTACACGAGTTTTGAGTTTTTTACCTTGTGGTTCTTCTCAAAATATAAAACACTCATACACTTTTCTCGTAATGTCCTTTTCTTTGCCAATATAAAGTGCTTTCCATCCATTTTTACATTTTTTGTAGGTAACAAGCTCAAAAACACATCAAAATATATCTTTTTGGTAATGTTATTCTATTTCTTCATATTGTTTGGTTTACATCCGTTTTAGCGTTTTCTACGTAAATCAATGAAAAGACACGTTTTCAGTAATATTGTTGAAATTGCTGAAAAAAACACTCATAAGACAGGTTTCTGGTAAAGTCGAGTAATTTCTCCATATAGGTGGCTTTGCATGCACTTCAGGGTTTGGTACATAAAGCTAAAGCATAAAGCTAAAATTATTTTTTTATAATGATTTTTTTTTACAAAATTTCCCTGAATTTTTCCAGAATTTTGGTATCTCGGTACCTATGAAGATGAATAACAAATTTTTTTTTCTCTCTATAAAGTGTTATTTGTGACTTTTAGCTTTTTGGTACTTAAGGAACTTAAAAACATTCATAATAAACGATTTTCATAATGTCCTTTTCTTATACAAACATAGGGATCTTTACATGTATTTAAGCGTTTTTATAGGTAACATGATCAAAAACACTCAAAATACATATTTTTGGTAATGTTATTCTGTTTGTCCATAAAGGGTGTTTTACATGCGTTTTAGCGTTTTTGTATGTAAGGAGTTAAAAAACACTTAAAGGCAAGTTTTTCGTAAACGTTGGTTTTATTCCCAAGTGATGTGATTGTTTTGCTTTTTAGTGCTTTGTTGTATATCACGCTCAAAAACACAAAAAAGACATTTTTCTGGTAATGTTATTTTTTTTCCCCACATAAAGGTAGTTTCGCATGTAATTTGGCAATTTCATAACTAAAAATGTGAAAAATACTCAAAATACACAATTTGGTAAGGCAGTTCTGTTTCTCGATTAAAAGTTATTCATGCATTTCATCATTTTGGTATGTAAGAAACTTCTCTATATACACGAGTTTTTGCGTTTATTGCCTTGTGGTTCTTGTGAAACTATTAAACACTCATTTTTTCTTATTTCTCGTAATGTTCTTTTGTTTCCCAATATAGAGTGCTTTTCTTCCATTTTTGCATTTTTTGTAGGTAACACGCTTAAAAACACTCAAAATATATATTTTTGGTAATGTTATTCTATTTCTACATATTGCTTGGTTTGCATCCGTTTTAGCGTTTTTCTTTGTAAATCTCCGAAAAGACTCGTTTTCAGTAATACTGTTGAAATTGCTTCTGGTACAGGTTTATGGTAAAGTCGGTTAATTTTCCCATAGAGGTGGCTTTGCATGCACTTCAGGGTTTGTTACATAACTGCGGAAAAACGCTAAAATTATTATTTTTTGTTAATTTTTTTTTCTTTACGAAATTTTCCTGAATTTTGCCAGAATTCTAGCATCTCGGTACCTATGAAGATGAATAACAAAAAAAAAAAAATTATTTATTTTTTTATATATGTATATATATATTTTTTTACTTTTCTCTATAAAGAGTGTTATTTGAGTGTATTAGCTTTTTGGTACTTAAGGAACCTAAAAACTCTCATAATACATAATTTTCGAAATATCCATTCATTTCACAAACATAGGGTTCATTACATGTATTTAAGCGTTTTTATAAGTAACATCATCAAAAACACTTAAATTCATGTTTTTAGTAATGTTATTTTGTTTCTCCATAAAGGGTGTTTTGCATGCGTTTTATCGTTTTCTTATGTAAGGAGTTAAAAACACTTAAAGGCATGTTTTTGGTAAAAGTTGGTTTTATTCCCATGTAATGTGATTGTTCTGCTTTTTAGTGCTTTGTTGCATATCACGCTCTAAAACACTTAAAAGACACTTTTCTGGTAATGTCATTTTTTCCCACATAAAACTAGTTTCGCTTGTAATTTCGGATTTTCGTAACTAAGAATGTGAAAAACACTAAAAATACTCACATTTGGTAAGATACTTCTGTTTCTCAATTAAAAGTCTAATTCATGAGTTTCAGGATTTTGGAATGTAAGAAACTTCTTTATATACACGAGTTTTTGCGGTTTTTGCCTTGTGGTTCTTATGAAACTATAAAACACTCATTATACTCGTTTCTCGTAATGTCCATTTGCTTCCCAATATAGAGTGCTTTCCATCCATTTTCGCGTTTTTTGTAGGTAACAATTTCAAAAACTCAAAATATACCTTTTTTGGTAATGTTATTCTATTTCTTCATTTTGGTTGGTTTGCATCCGTTTTAGCGTTTTCTACGTAAAACACCGAAAAGACACGTTTTCAGTATTTTTGTTTTGAATTCCCATATAGATTGACTTTATTAGGTTTTATCGTGTTGGTTCCTAACATGCTGAAAAACACTCATAAGACATTTTTCTGGCAAAGACGTTTAATTTCCCCATATAGGTGGCTTTGCATGCACTTATTTCATATAATTTTCTGAACTTTGCCCGAATTTTGGCATCTCTTTACCTGTGAAGATGAATAAGGATGAAAAAAAAATATTGTATTTTTTTATTATTTATTTGTTTTTTTCTCAATAAGGAGTGTAATTTGTGGCTATTAGCTTTTCGTACTTAATGAACTTAAAAACACTCATAATACACGTTTCTCGTAATGTCCTTTCATTTCCCAAAAATAGGGTTTTTTGCATGTATTTAAGCGTTTTTATTGGTTACATGATCAAAAACACTGAAAATACATGTTTTTGGTAATGTTATTCTGTTTCACCATAGAGTGTATTTTGCATGCGTTTTAGTGTTTTGGTATATAAGGAGCTCAAAAACACTTAAAGGCAAGTTCTTATTAAAAACTGGTTTTATTCCAATGTAATGTGATTGCCCTGCTTTTCAGTGCTTCTTTGCCTAACACGCTCAAAAACACTCAAAAGACATTTTTCTGGTAATGTCATTTTTTTCCCCACATAAAGCTGGTTTCGCATGCAATTTGGGGTTTTGGTAACTAAGAATGTAAAAAAAGCACTCAAAATACACACATTTAGTAAGATTGTTCTGTTTCTCAATTAAGAGTTCATGAGTTTCAGCATTTTGGTATCTACGAAACTTCTTCATATACACTAGCTTTTGCATTTTTTGCCTTATGATTCTTTTGAACTATAAAACACATATTTTACACTTTTCATGCAATGTCCTTTTCTTTCCCATTATAGAGTGCTTTGCATCAATTTTCGTGTTTTTTATAGGTTAAAAGCTCAAAAACACTCAAAATATACCTTTTTGGTAATGTTTTTCTATATCTTTATATTGGTTTGTTTGCATCCGTGTTAGCGTTTTTTTACGTAAAACACTGAGAAGACACGTTTCCAGTAATTTCGTTTTGAATTCCCATATAGAGTTAGATCCTTATTATTTATTGTTTTGGTGCCTAACATGCTGAACAACACTCAAAAGAGAGATTTCTGATAAGGTGGTTTAATTTCCTTATACAGGAGGCCTTGCATGCACTTTAGGGTTTGGTATATAAAAAAGCTAAAATTAACTTTTTTGGTAATATTCTTTTATCATATAATTGCCCTGAATTTTCCCAGAATTTTGGCATTTTGGTACCTATGAAGATAAATAAAAAAATTTAAAAAATCCTATTTATTTATTTTTTATTTATTTATTTATTTTTTCTCAATAAAGAGTGTTATTTATGGGATTTACCTTTTTCGTACTTAAGGTTATTAAAAACACTCATTATACACGTTTCTGGTAATGTTCTTTCGTTTCCCAAACATAAGGTTCTTTGCATGTATTTAGGCGTTTTTATAGATAACGTTATCAAAAACACTTAAAATACAAAGTTTGTTTTGCAAGCGTTTTAGCAGTTTTGTATAAATGGAGCTCAAAAACACTTAAAGGCATGTGCTTGGTAAAAAATGGTTTTGTTCCAATATAATGTGATTGTCCTGCTTTTGAGGACTTTATTACCTATCACGTTGAAAAACATTCAAAAGATACTTTTCTGGTAAAGTCATTTTTTTCCCCCACAAAATTATTTTCGCATGTAATTTGGGGCTTTTGGTAACTAAGAATGTGAAAAGCACTCAAAATACACGCATTTAGTAAGGTTGTTCTGTTTCTCAATTAAGAGTGTTATTCATGAGTTTCAGCATTTTGGTATCTAAGAAATCTCCATATACACACGAGTTTTTGCGTTGTTTGCTTTGTGGTTCTTTTGAACTATAAAACTCTCATTATACACTTTTCTTGCAATGTCCTTTTGTTTCCCAATATAGAGTACTTTGCATCACTTTTCGCGTTTTTCTAGGTAAAAAGCTCAAAAACACTCAAAATATACCTTTTTGGTAACGTTTTTCTATTTCTTGATATTGGTTAGTTTGCATCAGTTTTAACGTTTTTCTACGTAAAACACTGAGAAGAAAAGTTTTTAGTAACTTTGTTTTGGATTCCCATATAGAGTGAGATCCTTATTATTTATCGTTTTGGTGCCTAACATGCAAAAAAAAAAAAAAAAAACACAAAACAAAGATTTCTGGTAAGGTCGTTTAATTTCCTCATATTGGAGGCTTTGCATGCACTTTAGGGTTTGGTACATAACAGTCCGAAAAAAAAAAGCTGAAATTAACTTTTTTGATAATATTCTTTTATCACATAATTGCCCTGAATTTTTCCAGAATTTTGGCATCTCGGTACCTATGAAGATGAATAACAAAAAAAAAAATCCTATTTATTCTTTTTTTTTATTTTTTATTTTCTAAATAAAGAGTGTTATTTGTGAGTTTTAGCTTTTTGGTACTTAAGGAACTTATAAAAACATTCATAATACACGTTTCTCGTAATGTCCTTTTGTTTCTCAAACATAATGTTCTTTGCATGTACTTAAGCGTTTTTATAGATAACATGATCAAAACACTCAAAATACATGATTTTGGTAATGTTATTCTGTTTCTCCATAAAGTTTGTTTTTCATGCTTTTTTAGCGGTTTGGTATGTAAGGGGTTAAAAAACACTTAAAGGCAAATTCTTCGTACAAATTGGTTTTATTCTCATGTAATGAGATCGTTCTGCTTTTTAGTGCTTTGTTGCATATCACGCTCAAAAACACTCAAAAGACACTTTACTGGTAATGTCATTTTTTTCCCAAAATGAAGCTAGTTTCGCATGTAATTTGGCATTTTTGTAACTAAGAATGTGAAAAAACACTTAAAATACACAATTTGGTAAGGTAGTTCTGTTTAAGGTACTAAGGTAGTTCTGTTCTGTTTAAAAAATAATTCATGCATTTCATCATTTTGGTATGTAAAAATTTCTCTATATACACGAGTTTTTACGTTTATTGCCTTGTGGTTCTTTTAAAACTATAAAACACTCATTATACACGTTTCTCGTAATGTCCTTTTGTTTCCTAATATAGAGTGCTTTACCTCCATTTTTGCATTTTTTGTAGGTAACAAGTTCAAAAGCACTCAAAAAATATCTTTTTGGTAATGTTATTCTATTTTTTCATATCGCATGGTTTGTATCCGCTTTAGCGCTTTTCTACGTAAAACACTGAAAAGACACGTTTTTAGTAATTTTGTTTTGGATTCACAAATTGACTGATTTTCATATTATTTATCGTATTGGTGCCTAACATGCTGAAAAACATTGAAAAGACAGGTTTCTGGTAAAGTCGTTTAACTTCCCTATATAGGTGGCTTTGCATGCACTTTAGGTTTTGGTACATAACAATCAGAAAAAAAGCTATAATTAACTTTCATGATAATGTTCTTTTTTTCACATAAATTCCCTGAATTTTGAAAGAATTTTGGCAATTCGGTACCTATGAAGATAAAAAACAAAAAACAAAATTTCAATTTTTTAATTTTTTTTATTTATTTATTTATTTATTTATTTTTTTCTTAAGAGTGTTATTTGTGGGTTTTAGCTTTTTGGTACTGAAGGAAATAAAAAATCTCTCATAATACACGTTTCTCGTAATGTTCTTTTGTTTCCCAAACATAAGGTTCTTTGCATGTATTTAAGCGTTTTTTTTAGATAACATGATCAAAAACACTCAAAATACATGTATTTGGTAATGTTATTCTGTTTCTCCATAAAATGTATTTTGCATGAGTTTTACCGTTCTGTTATGTAAGGAGCTCAAAAACATTTAAAGGCCAGTTCTTGGTAAAATTTGGTTTTATTCCCATGTAATGTGATTGCCCTGGCTTTTAGTGCTTTATTGCGTAACACGCTCAAAAACACTGAAAAGACATGCAAAGCCTCCCATATGAGGAAATTAAAGACGTTACCAGAAATCTGTCTTTTGAGTGTTTTTCAGCATGTTAGGCACCAAAACGATAAATAATAAGGAACTCACTCTATGTGGGAATCCAAAAGAAAATTACTGAAAACGTGTCTTCTCAGTGTTTTACGTAGAAAACATTGCGAGAAAAATGTAAAATGAATGTTTTATAATTCAAAAAAATCCACAAGGCAAAAAACGCAAAAACTCGTGTAAATGCTGAAACTCATGAATAAAACTCTTAATTGAGAAACAGAGCAAACTTACTAAATGCGTGTCAAAAACACTAAAAGGCAAGTTCTTCGTAAAAGTTGGTTTTATTCCCATGTAATGTGATTGCCCTGCTTTTTAGTGCTTTATTGCCTAACACACTCAAAAACACTCAAAGACACTTTTCTGGTAATGTCATTTTTTTCCCACATAAAGCTAGTTTCGCATGGAATTTGGGGTTTTGGTAACTAAGAAAAAAAACACTCAAAATACACGCATTTAGTAAGGTTGTTCTGTTTCTTGATTAAGAGTGTTATTCATGAGTTTCAGTATTTTGGTATCTTAGAAACTTCTCCATACAGTCGAATTTTTGCGTTTTTTGCCTTGTGATTCTGGTGAACTATAAAACACTTATTATACACGTTTCTCATTATGTCCTTTTTTTTCCTTATATAGGGTGCTTTGCATCCATTTTCGAGTTCCTTTTTATGTAACAAGCTCAAAAACACACAAAATATACTTTTTTGGTAATGTTATTCTATTCCTTCATATTGGTTGGTTTGCCTCCATTTTAGCGTTTTTCTACGTAAATCTTTTAAAAGACACGTTTCCAGTAATTTTGTTTTGGATTTCCATATTATGGACTTTCATATTATTTATCGTTTTGGTGCCTAACATGCTTTTTGATGCCTTTTGCTTCCCAATATAGAGTGCTTTTCATCCATTTTCGCGTTTTTTGTAGGTAACAATTTCAAAAACACTCAAAATATACTTTTTTGTTAATGTTATTCTATTTCTTCATTTTGATTAGTTTGCATCCGTTTTAGCGTTTTGTACGTAAAACACCGAAAAGACACGTTTTCAGTAATTTTGTTTTGGATTTCCATGGAGATTGACTTCCTTGGGTTTTATCATGTTGGTTCCTAACATGCTGAAAAACACTCATAAGACAGTTTTCTGGCAAACACGTTTAATTTCCCCATATAGGTGGCTTTGCATGCACTTTAGGGGTTTGGTACATAACAGTTCGAAAAAAAAAGCTAAATTTAACTTTTTTGATAATGTTCTTATTTCACATAATTTCCTGAAATTTGCCCGAATTTTGGCATTTCGGTACCTGTGAAGATGAATAAGAAAGAAAAAAATATTGTATTTTATTTTTCATTTACTTATTGTTTCTTAATAAAGAGTGTTATTTCTGGCTTTTAGCTTTTTGGACTTAATGAACTTAAAAAAACATTCATAATACTCATTTATCGTAATCTCCTTTCGTTTCCCAAAAATAATGTTCTTTGCATTTATTTAAGCGTTTTTATTGGTAACATGATCAAAAACACTCAAAATACATGTTTTTGGTAATGTTATTCTGTTTCACCATGAAGAGTGTTTTGCATGTGTTTTAGTATTTTGGTATATAAGGAGCTCAAAAACACATAAATGCAAGTTCTTGGTAAAAGTTCGTTTTCCTCCAATGTAATGTGATTGCCCTCCTTTTTAGTGCTTTATTTTCTATCACGCTCAAAAACACTCAAAAGACACTTTTCTGGTAAAGTGTTTTTTTTTTTTTTCCCACAAATCTATTTTCGCATGCAATTTTGGGTTTTGATAAGAATGTGAAAAGCAATCAAAATACATGCATTTATTAAAGCTGTTCTGTTTCTCAATTAGGAATGTTATTCATGAGTTTTAGCATTTTTGTATCTAGGAAACCTCTCTATATACACGAGATTTTGCGTTTTTTGCCTTGCGGTTCTTTTGAACTATAAAACACTCATTATACACTTTTCTTGCAATGTCCTTTTCTTTCCCAATATAGAGTGCTTTGCATCAATTTTCGCGTGTTTTGTAGGTAACATGCTCAAAAACACTCAAAATATACCTTTTTAGTAACGTTTTTCTATTTCTTGATATTGCTTGCTTTGCATCCGTTTTAGAGTTTTTCTACGTAAAACACTGAGAAGACACGTTTTCAGTAGCTTTTTTTTTGGATTCCCATATAGGGTGAGTTCTTTATTATTTATCGTTTTGGTGCCTAACATACTAAAAAACACTCAAAACACATATTTCTTGTAAGGTCGTTTAATTTCCTTACATAGGAGTCTTTGCATGGACTTTAAGGTTTGGTACATAACAGTCCGATAAAAAAAACGGAAATTAACTTTTTTGATAATACTCTTTTATCATATGATTGCCCTGAATTTTCCCAGAATTTTGGCATCTCGGTACCTATGAATATGAATATAAAAAAAAGAAAAAATTCCTATTATTTTATATTTTTATTTTTCATTTTCTAAATAAAGAGTGTTATTGGTGGGTTCTAGCTTTTTGGTACTTAAGGAACTTAAAAAAACACTCATAATACACATTTCTCGTAATAACCTTTTGTTTCCCAAACATAATGTTCTTTGCATGTATTTAAGCGTTTTTATAGATAACAATATCAAATACACTAAAAATACATGTTTTTGGTAATGTTGTTCTGTTTCTCCATAAAGTTTGTTTTTGTATGCGTTTTAGCGGTTTGGTATATAAGGACCTCAAAAACACTTAAAGGCATTGGTGCTGTTCCAATGTAATATGATTGCCCTGCTCTTTAGTGCTTTATTGCCTATCATGCTCAAAAACACTTAAAAGACACTTTTCTGGTAATGTCATTTTTTTCTCACATAAAGGTGGTTTCGCACGCAATTTGGGGTTTTGGGAACTAAGAATGTGTAAAGCACTCAAAATACACGCATTTAGTAAGGTTGTTCTGTTTCTCAATTAAGAGTGTTATTCATGAGTTTCAGCATTTTGGTATCTAGGAACCTTCTCCATATACACGAGTTTTTGAGTTTTTAGCCTTTTGGTTCTTTTGAACTATAAAAACTCATTATACACTTTTCTTGGAAAGTCCTTTTGTTTTTTAATATAGAGTGCTTTGCATCAATTTTCGCGTTTTTTGTAGGTAACAAGCTCAAAAACACAAAAAATATACCTTTTTGGTAATGTTTTTCTATTTCTTGATATTGGTAGGTTTGCATCCGTTTTAGCGTTTTTCTACGTAAAAGAAAGAAAAAACACGTTTTCAGTAATTTTGTTTTGGTGCCTAACATGCTGAAAAACACTCAAAAAACAGATTTCTGGTAAGGTCGTTTTATTTCCTCATATATTAGTCTTTGGATGCACTTTAGGGTTTGGTACATAACAGTCCGAAAAAAAAGCTAAAATTTACTTTTTTGATAATTTTTTTTAACATATAATAGTCCTGAATTTTCCCAGAATTTTGGCATCTCGGTACCTATGAAGATGAATAACAAAAAAAGAAAAATCCTATTTTTTTTATTTTCTTACTTTTTTTTCTAAATAAAGAGTGTTATTTGTGGGTTTTAGCTTTTTGGTACTTAAGGAACTTAAAAACACTTATAATACACATTTCTCAAAATGGCCTTTCGTTTCTTATGTTTCTTATGTTTACATAAGGTTTTTTGCATGTATTTAAGCGTTTTTATAGATAACATGATCAAAAACACTCAAAATATATGTTTTTGGTAATTTTATTCTCTTTCTCCATAAAAGGTGTTTTGCATGCGTTTTAGCGTTTTCGTATGTAATGAGCTCAAAAAACCTTAAAGGCAAGTTCTTGGTAAAAGTTGTTATTATTCCCATGTCATGTGATTCCCCTGCTTTTTAGTGCTTTATTGCCTAACACGCTCCAAAACACTCAAAAGACACTTTTCTGGTAATATCATTTTTTTTCCCACATAAAGCTAGTTTTGCATGGAATTTGGGGTTTTGCTAACTAAGAATGTGAAAAAAACTCAAAACACAGGGTTTAGTAAGGTTGTTCTATTTATTAATTAAAAGTGTTATTCATGAGTTTCAGCATTTTGGTATGTAAGAAACTTTTCTAATACACACATTTGGTAAGGTATTTCTGTTTCAAAAATAAAAGTGTTATTGATGAGTTTCAGCTTTTAGGGGATGTAAGAACTTCTTTATGTACACGAGTTTTTGAGTATTTTACCTTGTGGTTCTTGTCAAACTATAAAACACTCATACACGTTTCTCGTAATGTCCTCTTCTTTGCCAATATGAAGTGCTTTCCATCCATTTTTGCATTTTTTGTAGGTAACAAGCTCAAAAACACATTAAAATATATCTTTTTTGTAATGTTATTCTATTTCTTCATATTGGTTGGTTTGCATCCGTTTTAGCGTTTTTCTACGTTTGTACATAACTCCGGAAAAAAAGTTAAAATTATTTTTCTACAATGATTTTTTTTTTACAAAATTTCCATGAATTTTGCCAGAATTTTGGCATCTCGGTACCTATGAAGATGAATAACAATTTTTTTTTCTCTCTATAAAAAGTTATTTGTGCGTTTTAGCTTTTTGGTACTTAAGGAACTTAAAAACATTCATAATACACGATTTTTGTAATGTCCTTTCATTTTCCAAACATAGGGTTCTTTGCATGTATTTAGGCATTTTTATAGGTAACATGATCAAAAACACTCAAAATACATGTTTCTGGTAATGTTATTCTGTTTCTCCATAAAGGGTGTTTTGCAAGCGTTTTAGCGTTTTGGTATGAAAGAAGCTCAAAAATACGTAAAGACAGGTTCTTGGTAAAAGTTGGTTTTATTTCCATATAATGTGATTGCCCTCCTTTTCATTGCTTTAGTGCCTATCACGCTCAAAAACACTCAAAAGACGTTTTTTTGGTAATGTCATTTTTTCCCACATAAAGCTAGTTTCGCATGCAATTTTTGGTTTTGGTAACTAAGAATGTGAAAAGAACTCAAAATACATGCATTTCGTAAGGTTTTTCTGTATTCTTAATTAAGAGTGTTATTTCTGAGTTTCACCATTTTGGTATCTAAGAAACTTCTCCATATACACCGAGTTTTGCGATTTTTGCCTTGTGGCTGTTGTAAAACTATAAAACACTCATTATACACGTTTCTCGTAATGTCCTTTTGTATCCCAATATAGAGTGCTTTCCATCAATTTTCGCGTTTTTTGAAGGTAAGAAGCTCAAAAACACTCAAAATATACCTTTTTGGTAATGTTATTCTATTTTTCCATATTCGTTGGTTTGCATTCGATTTAGCGTTTTTCTACGTAAAATATTGAAAAGACACTTTTTCAGTAATTTTGTGATGGATTCCCACATTGAGTGACTTCCATATTATTTATCGTTTTGGTCGCTAACATGCTGGAAAAAACCACAAAAGACAGGTTTCTGGTAAGGTCGTTTAATTTCCCTATATAGGTGGCTTTGCATGCACTTTAGGGTTTGGTACATAACAGTCCGAAAAAAAAGCTAAAATTAACTTTTTTTCATAATGTTCTTTTTTCACATAATTTCCCTGAAATTTGGCAGAATTTTAGCATCTCGGTACCTATGAAGATGAATAAAAAAAAAATCCTATTTTTTTATTTTTTTTTTCTCTATAAATAACGTTATTTGTGGGTTTTAGCTTTTTGGTACTTAAAGAACTTAAAAACACTCATAATACACGTTTCTTGAAATGTCCTTTCGTTTCCCAAACATAAGATTCCTTGCATGTATTTAAGCGTTTTTATAGGTAACATGATCAAAAACACTAAAAATATATGTTTTTGGTAATGTTATTCTGTTTCTAAATAAAGGGTGTTTTGCATGCGTTTTAGCTTTTTGGTATATAAGGAGCACAAAAACACTTAGAAAAAACACTTGGTAAAAGTTGATTTTATTCCCATGTAATGTGATTGCCCTGCTTTTTAGTGCTTTATCGCCTATCATGCAATCACACTTAAAAGACACTTTTCTGGTAATGTCATTTTTTTTCCCACATAAAGCTACTTTCACATAAAATTTGGGGTTTTGGTAACTAAGAATGTGAAAAACACTCAAAATACACGCATTTGGTAAGGTTGTTCTGTTTCTCAATTAATAGTGTTATTCAGGAGTTTCATCATTTTGGTATCTAAGAAACTTCTCCATATATACGAGTTTCTGCGTTTTTTGCCTTGTGCTTCTTGAAAATCTATAAAACATTAATTATACACGTTTCTCGTAATGTCCTTTTGTTAACCAATAAAGAGAGCTTTCCATCCATTTTTGCTTTTTTTTTGTAAAAACCTCAAAAATACTCAAAATATACCTTTTTGGTAAACTTATTCTATTTTTTCATGTTGGCTGGTTTGCATCCGTTTCAGCATTTTTCTACTTAAAACACGGAAAAGACACGTTTTCAGTAATTTGTTTTGGATTCCCAAAGAGAATGAATTCCATATTGTTAATTGTTTTGGTGACGAAGATGCTGAAAAACACTAGAAACACAGGTTTCTCGTAAAGTCGTTTAATTTCCCCATATAGTTGGCTTTGCATGCAATGTAGGGTTTTGTGCATAACAGTCCGAAAAAAAAGCTAAAATTAACTTTTTTGATAATGTTCTTTTTTCATATAATTTCCCTGAATTTTGCCAGAATTTTGTGATCTCGTTACCTATGAAAAAGAATAACAAAAAAAATCCTATTTATTTATTTACTTTTTTCTTCTCTATAAAGAGGTTTTAGCTTTTTGGTACTTATGGAACTTAAAAAGACTCATAATACACGTTTCTCCTAATGTCCTTTCGTTTCCCAGACATAGGGTTTTTTGCATTTATTAAAGCGTTATTAGAGGTAACATGATCAAAAACTCTCAAAATACATGTTTTTGGTAATGTTAATCTGTTTCTCCATAAAGGGTGTTTTCCATGCGTTTTAGCGTTTTAGTATATAAGGAGCTCAAAAACACTTAAAGGCAAGTTCTTGGTAAAAGATAGTTTTATTCCTATGTAATGTGATTGCCCTCCTTTTTAGTGCTTTATTGCCTAACACGCTCAAAAACACTCAAAAGACACTTTTCTGGTAATGTCATTTTTTTTTTACCACATAAAGCTAGTTTTGCATGCAATTTGAGGTTTTGGTAACTAAGAATGTGAAAAACAGTCAAAATACACGCATTTCGTAAGGTTGTTCTGTATTCTCAATTAAGAGTGTTATTCCTCAGTTTCAGCATTTTGGTATCTAAGAAACTTATCCATATACACGAGTTTTTTTCGTTTTTTGCCTTGTGGTTCTTGTGAAACTATAAAACACTCATTATGCAAGTTTCTCGTAATGTCCTTTTGTATCTAAATATAGAGTGCTTTCTATCCATTTTCGCGTTTTTTGTAGATAAGAAACTCAAAAACACTGAAAATATACCTTTTTTGGTAATGTTATTCTGTTTCTTCATATTCGTTGGTTTCATATTCGTTGGTTCATATTCGTTTTAGCGTTTTTCTACGTAAAACACTGAAAAGACACTTTTTCAGTAATTTTGTGATGGATTCCCATATTGAGTGACTACCATATTATATATAGTTTTGGTGCCTAACATGCTGAAAAACACTGAAAAGACAGGTTTCTCGTAATTTCCTCATATAGGTGGCTTTGCATGCACTTTAGGGTTTGGTAAATAACAGTCCGAAAAAAAAACTAAAATTAAATTTTTTTCATAATTTTCTTTTTTCACATAATTTTCCTGAACTTTGCCAGAATTTTAGCATCTTGGTACCTATGAAGATGAATAACAAAAAAAAAATAATAAATTCCTATCTTTTTATTCATTTATCTATTTTTTTTCTATAAACAGTGTTATTTATGGGTTTTAGCTAAATGGTACTTAAAGAACTTAAAAATACTGGTAATACATGTTTCTCGAAATGCCCTTTAATTTCCCAAACATAATGTTCTTTGCATGTATTTAAGAGTTTTTACAGGTAACATGATGAAAAACACTCAAAATACGTGTTTTTGGTAATGTTATTCTCTTTCTCCATAAAGGGTGTTTTGCATTCGTTTTAGGGTTTGGAATATAGGGAGCTCAAAAACACTTAAAATCAAGTTGTTTGTAAAAGTTAGCTTTATTCCCATGTAATGTGATTGCCCTGCTTTTTGGTGCTTTATTGCCTATCATGCTAAAAAAAAAAAAAAAAAACATTTAAAAGACACTTTTCTGGTAATTTCATTTTTTTTCCGACATATAGCTACTTTCACATAAAATTTGGGGTTTTGGTAACTAAGAATGTGAAAAACACTCAAAATACACGCATTTGGTAAGGTTGTTCTGTTTCTCAATTAATAGTGTTATTCAGGAGTTTCAGCATTTTGGTATCTAAGAAACTTCTCCATATATATGAGTTTTTGCGTTTTTTGCCTTGTGATTCTTGAGAATCTATAAAACACTCATTATACACGTTTCTCGTAATGTCCTTTTGTTAACCAATAGAGAAAGAGAAAAAAACCACAAAAGATAGGTTTCTCGTAAAGTCGTTTAATTTCCCCATATAGTTGGTTTTGCATGTACTTGATGGTTTGGTACATAACAGTCCGAAAAAAAAGCTAAAATTAACGTTTTCGATAATGTTCTTTTTCCATATAATTTCCCTGAATTTTGCCAGAGTTTTGGCATCTCAGTACCTATGAAGAGGAAGAACAAAAAAAAAATAGAATCCTATTTTTGAATTATTTCTTTATTTTTTCTCTATAAAGAGGTTTTAGCTTTTTGGTAGTTATGGAACTTAAAAACACATAATACACGTTTCTCATAATGTCCTTTCGTTTCCTAGACATAGGGTTCTTTGCATGTATTTAAGCGTTTTTAGAGGTAACATGATCAAAAACACTCAAAATAATTGTTTTTGGTAATGTTAATCTGTTTCTCCAAAAAGGGTGTTTTGCATGTGTTTTAGCGTTAAAAAACACTTAAAAGTTGGTTTTATTCCCATGTAATGTGATTGCCCTCCTTTTTAGTGCTTTATTGCCTAACTCTCTCAAAAACCCTCAAAAGATCCTTTTATGGTAATGTCATTTTTTTTCCCACATAAAGCTAGTTTCGCATGCAATTTGGTGTTCTAGTAACTAAGAATGTGAAAAACACTCAAAATACACGCATTTAGTAATGTTATTCTGTTTCTTAATTAAGAGTGTTATTCAGGAGTTTCAGCATTTTGGTATCTAAGAAACTTCTTCATATACACTAGTTTTTGCGTTTTTTGCTTCGTGGTTCTTGTGAAACTATAAAATATTCATTATACACGTTTCTCGTAATTTCTCGTCTTTTTATTTCCCATTATAGAGTGCTTTGCATCCATTTTCACGTTTTTTTTTTTGTTGGTCACAAGCTCAAAAATACTTAAAATATACCTTTTTGGTAATGTTATTCTATTTTTTCATATTGGTCTGTTTGCATCGTTTTAGCGTTTTTTTACGTAAAACACTGAAAAGACACGTTTTCAGTAATTTTGTTTTGGATTCCCATATAGAGTGACTGCCATATTATTTATCGTTTTGGTGCCAAATATGCTGAAAAACACTCAAAAGACTGTTTGTAAAGTCGTTTAATTTCCCCATATAGATGGCTTTGCATACACTTTTGGGTTTGGTACATAACAGTCCGAAAAAAAAAGCTAAAATTAACTTTTTCGATAATGTTCTTTTTATCCACATAATTTCCCTGAATTTTAACAGAATTTTGGCATCTCGGTACCTCTGAAGATAAATAACAAAAAAAAAAAAAAAAATTATTTTCTTTTCTTTTATTTATTTATTTTTATTTATTGTTTTTTTTTGTTGTTTCTTCATAAAGAGTGTTATTTGTGGGTTTTAGCTTTTTGGTTTTTAAGTAACTTAAAAACACTTATAATACATGTTTCTCGTAATGTCCTTTCGTTTCCCAAACATAGGATTCTTTGCATGTATTTAAGCGTTTTTATAGGTAACATGATCAAAAACACTCAAGATACATGTTTTTTGTAATGTTTTTGTTTTTCTCCATAAAGGATTTTTTGCATTCGTTTTAGCGTTTTGGTATGTAATGAGCTCAAAAATATTTAACGGGAAGTTCTTGGTAAAAGTTTTTTTTATTCACATGTAATGTGATTGCCCTTCTTTTAAGTACTTTATTGCCTAACACGCTCATAAACACAGAAAAAAAAAATTTCTGGCAATATAATTTTTTACCCACATAAACCAAGTTTCGCATGCAATTTCGTGTTTTGGTGACAAAGAATGTGAAAAACAATCAAAATACACGCATTTGGTAAGGTTGTTCTGTATCTCTAGCAAGAGTGTTATTCATGAGTTTCAGCATTTTGGTATCTAAGAAACTTTTGCTTTGTGGTTGTTGTGAAACTATAAAACACTCATTATGCAGGTTTCTCGTAATGTCCTTTTGTTTCCCAATATAGAGTGCTTTGCATCCATTTTCGCGTTTTTATAGGTAACAAGCTCAAAAACACTCAAAATATACCTTTTTGGCAATGTTATTCTATTTCTTCATATTGGTTTGTTTGCATCCGTTTTAGCGTGTTTCTACGTAAAACACTGAAAAGACAAGTGTTAAGTGATTTTGTTTTGGATTCCCATATAGAATGACTTCCATATTATTTATTGTTTTGGTACCTAACATGCTGAAAAACACTCAAAAGACAGGTTTCTGGTAAAGTCGTTTAATTTCCTATATAGGTGGCTTTGCATGCAATTTAGCTTATGGTACATAACTGTCCGAAACAAAAAGCTAAAATTAACTTTTTTTTGATAATGTTCTTTTTTCCATATAATTTCCCTGAATTTTGCCAGAATTTTGGCATCTCGGTACCTATGAAGAAGAATAACAAAAAAAATAGAAAATTTTTTTTTTTCTCTATAAAGAGTGTTATTTGTGGATTTTAGCTTTTTGGTGCTTAAGGAATTTAATAATATTCATAATACACGTTTCACGTAATGTCCTTTCGTTTCCCAGACATAGGGTTCTTTCCATGTATTTAAGCGTTTTTATAGGTAACATGATCAAAAACACTCAAAATACATGTTTTTGGTAATATTATTCCGTTTCTTCATAAAGGGAGTTTTGCATGCGTTTTAGTGTGTTGGTATGTTAGGAGCTCAAAAACAAAAGCTCAAAAACACTCAAAAGACATTTTTCTGGAAATGTCTTTTTTTTTTCTTTCCACATAAAGCTAGTTTCGTATGCAATTTGGGGTTTTGGTAACCAAGAATGTGAAAACACTCAAAATACACGCATTTTGTAAGGTTGTTCTGTTTCTCAATTAAGAGTGCTATTCATGAGTTGTAGGGTTTTGGTATCTAAGAATCTCAAAAACACTTATAATGCACGTTTCTCGCAATGTCCCTTTTTTTCCTCATTTAGGGTGCTTTGCATGCACCCTAAATTTACTAACAACACTACTAATTCCACTATCCAAGTCATTGACATATATTACGAACAACATCGGCCCTAATACTAATAATCCCTTTGTCACCCCACTAATTACTTGACCCCACTCGGATTTAGAGCCGTTTATTACAACACTCTGTCGTCTGCCGCTTGGCCATGACGTTATCCAGATCATTTATAACCTATTTCCAATTCTTAAATACTGTGGAATGTATTTCATCTGGTCCTGGTGACTTGAACTTTTCAGCTTATCTATCTCCTGTTCCACTATCTCTTTAGTTATGGAAATATCTGTCAGCTTCTCATTTTCTTCTACTCTAAATATCTTGTCACTATTCGGCAAATCCTGCATGTTTTCCTGGGCAAAGACAGTTAAAAAATACTCGTTCACAATTTTACTAATCTCCTCCCAACAACTAAGCAGGTTCCATTTTGCTGTCTTTAAGGAACTATTGTTTCTCTGTTTTTCGTCTTATATGCCTGATAAAATCCCTTGGGGTCCATCTTCGCTTGGCTGGCTACCTTTAATTCATAACTATTTTTAGCTTTCCTTGTTAAACTCCTGACTTTTCTAATTCATTATATTATGGCCTTAAAACCACTTTCCCTGTCTTTAATCTCATATATACTTCTCTTTCGCCCTATGTAATGTTTTAACCTCTGTCATCCATTTTTGATCATTTTTCTGCGATCTTATTCTTGTGTAAGGGATATTCCCTAACTGTCCTGAATGTAATTTATCAACGAAATATTTATTTCGCTTCTCTATAAAGGGTGTTTTGCTTGAGTTTTAGCGTTTCTGTACATAAGAACCTTTAAAACAGGTTTTTAGTAATGTTATTTTGTATTCCTTTATGGAGCGCTTTCCATGCTTTTCAGCGTTTTGGTGTCTAACACGTTGAAAAACACTCAAAAGACACGTTGATGAAAATGTCGTTTCGTTTCCCGATAAAGGGGGCTTCCAATGCATTTTGTCTTTTGGTACTTAACAATATGAAAAAAAAAGTTTAAGTAAAAGTTTTCGGTTTTCGGAGTTATTTTTCCATTTAAAGTTCTAATCATGTTTTATTTTAGTTTCGGTACCTAAAAAGCTCAAAATCTCTCATAATACACTTTTCTCGTAATGTCCTTTCTTTTCTCCATGAAGGATGCTTTGCGTGAAATTTAGCACTTTTATACTTAACAAGCACAAAAACAATCAAAATACAAGTTTTTGGTAATGCTAATTTGTTTCTCCGTAAAGGTTGTTTTGCATGCTTTTCTGCGATTTCGGATTTAAGAAGGGGAAAAACACTCTAAAGACACTCTCTTGGTAATGTTATTTTATATTGCCAAATAGGGTGCTTTCAATGCTTTTTAGCATTTTGATTCCTACCACTCAAGTAAACACTCAAAAGACACGTTTCCTGTAATATAGTTTTGCTTCTTCTTATAGGGATCTGCATGCATTATGATATTTTGCTACATAATGTGAAAAACGCTCAAAATAAAGATTTTAGGTAATGTTCTTTTTCTCTATATAGGGTGCTATTCATCCTTTTTAGCGTTTTGGTACTTAGGAAGCTTACTTAGGAAGCTCAGAAACACAAATAAAACTTGTTTCTCCAAACGTCTTTCCATTTCTCCATAAAGATTGCTTTGTATGTATTTTGACGTTTTGGTTCATAAAAAAGGAAAAAAAAACACAAAAACACGTTTTTGGTGATGTTCTGTTTCTCTATTAAGAGATATATAATATATTTAATTTTCATTCAGGCGGTTTAGTGTTTGGTACCTAAGAGACTCAAAACTCTGATAATACACGTTTCTCGTAATGTCCTATCGTTTCCTCATACAGGGTGCTTTACATGCATTTTTAAGATGATTTACGTAACAGACTCAAAAAGACTCAAAATACACGTTTTTGGTAAGGTTTTTTTTCTGTTTTGTAAGATTATTCGTGTTTGTTGCACGCGTTTTAGCGTTTTTAAACGTAAAAAGTTTAAAACACTTAAAAGACATGCTTATTATTTTGCATTTCTATATAAGATGTTTTCCTTGCTATTTAGCGTTTTCGTGCCTAACACGCGGAAAAACACATAAAAACACATTTCTTACATTGTTGTTTAATTTTCTCGTATAGCGAGCAAGCATTATGGTGTTTTGCTACCTGACAATGTGAAAAACATTCAAATTACACGATTTTGGTAATGTTTTTTTTCTTTCTCGATTTTTGCGTTTTGGTACCTGAGAAGCTAAAAAAAAAAAACTCATAATACACGTTTTTTGTCATGTCCTTTCGTTTCCTCATATAGGCTGTTTTTGGTGCTTTGGTACCTAACAGGGTGTTTGCATGTATTTTGACATTTTAGTTCGTAAGAACCTAAAAAAACACTCTAAAGACACGTTTTAGTAAAGTTCTTTTGTATTCTCCTATGGGGTGATTTCGTTGCTTCTTACTGATTTGGTGCCTAACACGCCCAAAAAATAACAAAAGACAAGTTTGTAGTGATTTCGTTTCGTTTCTTCATATAGGTTGCTTTACATGCATGTTGGCGTTTTGGTAATTATCAATGTAAAAAAAATACCCGTTTTTGGTAAGTTTGTTCTTTTTCTTCAGAGGACTATTGAAGTACTGATTTGGTACTTAAAAAAAGTAACAAAAAAAAAAAAAAAAAAAAAAACGTTTCTCGTAATGTCCTTTTTATTTCCATATGCAGGGTGATTTGTTTGATGACAGGCGATTTTGTACATAATAAGCTCAAAAAAAAAAAAAAACACACAAAATACACGTTTTTGGTTAATGTATTCTGTTTCTCTATATGGCATTTTCATACGTTTTTAAAGTCGTTTCATATATCTATATATGGGTCTTTGCATGAATTTTGGTTTTTTGGTAACTAACAATGTCATAACACTCAAAATGCACGTTTTTTTTTTTTTTTTTTTGACAGTATTGTTCTGTTTCTCCATATAGAGTGTTTTCATGCGTTTTACCTTTTTGATACTAAGAAAATCAAAAACACTCATAATACACGTTTCTCGTAATGTCTTTTAATTTCCGATTCATTTAGGCGTTTTTTTACGTAACAATCTTACAAAAGACTCAAAATACTTGTTTTGTATGCGTTTTAGCGTTTTCGTATGTAAGGAGCTTAAAAACACTTCAAGGCAAGTTATTGGTAAAAGATGGTTTTATTCCCATGTAATGTGATTGCCCTGCTTTTTAGTGCTTTATTGCCTAACACGCTCAAAAAAAAACTCAAAAGACACTTTTCTTGTAATATTTTTTTTTTCACACATAAAGCTAGTTTCGCATGCAATTTGGGGTTTTGGTAAGTAAGAATGTTAAAAAGATTCAAAATACACCCATTTGGTAAAGTTGTTCTGTTTCTCAATTGAGTGTTATTCATGAATTTCAGCATTTTGGTATAAATGAAACATCTCCATATGCACGAGTTTTTGTCTGTTTTGCCTTGTGGTTCTTGTGAAACTATAAAACACTCATTATACACGTTTCTCGTAATGTCCTTTTCTTTCCCAATATAGAGTGCTTTGGAACTATTTTCGCGTTTTCTCTAGGTAACAAGCTCAAAAACACTCAAAATATAACTTTTTAGTAATATTATTCTATTTCTTCATAAAAAGACACGTTTTCAGTAATTTTGTTTTGGATTCCCATATAGAGTGACTTCCATATTATTTATCGTTTTGGTGCCTAACTTGCTGAAAAACACTGAAAAGACAGGTATCTGGTAAAGTCGTTTAATTTCCTCATATAGGTGGCTTTGCATACACTTTAGGGTTTGGTACATAACAGTCCGAAAAAAAAGAAGCTAAAATTAACTTTTTTCATAATATTATTTTTTTCACATAATTTCCCTGAATTTTGCCAGAATTTTTGCATCTCGGTACCTATGAAGATAAATAACTAAAAAAAAAAATCCTAGTTTTTATTTATTTTTTTATTTTCTCTATAAAGAGTATTATTTGTGGGTTTTAACTCTTTTCGTACTTATGGAAATTAAAAACACTCATAATACACGTTTCTCGTAATGTCCTTTCGTTTCCCAAACATAGATTTCTTTGCATGTATTTAAACGTTTTTATACGTAACAGATCAGAAACACTGAAAATTTATGTTTTTCGTAATGTTATTTTTTCTCCATAAAGGGTGTTTTCCATGCATTTTAGTGTTTTGGTATGTAAAGAGCTGAAAAACACTTAAAGACAAGTTATTGGTAAATGTTGGTTTTATTCCCATGTAATGTCATTGCCCTGCTTTTTTTGTGCTTTATTGCCTAACACGCTCAAAAACACTCAAAAAACACTTTTTTCTGGTAATGTCATTTATTTCCCACATAAAGCTAGTTTCGCATGTAATTTCGGGTTTTTGGTAACTAAGAATGTGAAAAAAACTCAAAATACACGCATTTGGTAAGGTTGTTCTGTTTCTCAATTAAGAGTGTTATTCATGAGTTTCAGCGTTTTGGTATCTAAGAAACATCTCCATATACACGAGTTTTTGCTTGTTTTTTCCTTGTGGTTTTTGTGAAACTATAAAACACATTATAAACGTTTCTCGTAATGTCCTTTTGTTTCCCAATATGTAGAGATTTGCATCCATTTTCGCTCAAAAACAAAAAATAATACATTTTTCGTAGTGTTATTCTATTTCTTCATATTGGTTGGTTTCCATCCGTTTTAGCGTTTTTCTACGTAAAACACAGAAAAGACACGTTTTCAGTAATTTTGTTTTGGATTCCCATATAGAGTGAATTCCATGTTATTTATCGTTTTGGTGCCTAACTTGCTGAAAAAACACTCAAAAGACAGGTTTTTTGTAAAGTCGTTTAATTTCTCCATATAGGTAGCTTTGCATACACTTTAGGGTTTGGTACATAACAGTCCGAAAAAAAGCTAAAATTAACCTTTTTCATAATATTCTTTTTTCACGTAATTTTCCTGAATTTTGCCAGAATTTTTGCATCTTTGTACCTATGAAGATCAATAAAAAAATGTTTTTTTTTTTCTCTATAAAGAGTGTTATTTGTGGGTTTTAGCTTTTTGGTACTTAAGGAACTTCTAAACACTCATAATACACATTCCTCGCAATTCCTCTCATTCCCAAACATAGGGTTCTTTGCATGTATTTAGGCGTTTTTATTGGTAACAAGCCCAAAAACACTCAAAATACATGTTTTTGAGAAGGTTATTCTGTTTTTCCATAAAGGGTGTTTTGCATGGGTTTTAGCGTTTTGGTATGTAAGGAGCTCAAAAAAACTTAAAGGCAAGTTCTTGGTAAAAGTTGGTTATATTCCCATGTAATGTGATTGCCCTGCTTTTTAGTGCTTTATTACCTAACACGCTGAAAATCACTAAAAAGATACTTTTCTAGTATTTTTTTTTTTTTTCACAGATCCGCATGTAATTTGGGGTTGGACCACAAAGAATGTGAAAAAAAAACACTCAAAATACACTCATTTCCTAAGATTGTTCTGTTTCTCAATTAAGAGTATTATTCATGAGTTTCAGCATTTTGGTATCTAAGAAACTTCTCAATATATACGAGTTTTTGCGTTTTTTGCCTTATGGTTCTTGAAAACTATAAAACCATTCATTATACAATTTTCTTGTAATATCCTTTTTTTTTCCCCAATACAGACTGCTTTGCATTCATTTTTACGTTTTTTGTAGGTAACAAGCTCAAAAACACTCAACTTTTTTGTAATGTTATTCTATTTCTTCATATTGGTTGGTTTGCATCCGTTTTAGGCTTCTACGCTAAAACTGAAAAGACACGTTTTCAGTAATATTGTTGAAATAGCTGAAAACAAAGACACGTTTCTTGTAATGTCGTGTAATTTCCCCATATAGGTTGCTTTGCATGCACTTCCGTGTTTCGTACATAACTCCGAGAAAAGCTAAAAAAAATTTTTTCACATAATTTCCCTGAATTTTGGCATCTCGGTACCTATGAAGATGAATAACAAAAAAAAAAAATCTATTTATTTTTTATCATTTTTTTTTCTCCATAAAGAGTGTTATTTGTGGGTTTTAGATTTTTGGTACTTAAGGAACTTAAACATACTCATAATACACGTTTTTCGTAATGTCCTTTCGTTTCACAAACATAGCGTTCTTTGCATGTATTTAAGCGATTTTATAGGTAACATGATCAAAAACACTTAAAATACATGTTTTTGGTAAAGTTATTCTGTTTCTCCATAAAGGTTGTTTTGCATGTGTTTAGCGGTTTGGTATGTAAGGAGTTAAAAACACTTAAAGGCAAGTTCTTCGTAAAATTTGGTTTTATTCCAATGTAATATGATTGTTCTGCTTTTTAGTGTTTTGTTGCATATAACGCTCAAAAACACTCAAAAGACACTTTTCTGGTAATGTTATTTTTTTCCCACATAAAGCTAGTTTCGCATGTAATTTGGGATTTTCATAACTACGAATGTGAAAAACACTCAAAATACACACATTTGGTAAGGTAGTTCTGTTTTTTAATTAAATGTGTTATTCTTGAGTTTTAGCGTTTTGGTATGTAAGAAACTTTTCTCTATACACGATTTTTTGCGTTTTTTGTCTTGTGGTTCTTGTGAAACTATAAAACACTCATTATACACGTTTCTCGTAACGTCTTTTGCTTCCCTATATACTCGTAGAGTGCTTAAATCCATTTGCGCGTTTTTTGTAGGTAAAAAGCTCAAAAACACTTTTTGGTAATGTTATTTTATTTCTTCTTATTGGTTGGTTTGCATCCGTTTTAGCGTTTTTCTACGTAAAACACAGAAAAGACACGTTTTCAGTAATTTTGTTTTACATTCCCATATAGAGTGACTTGAATATTATTTACTGTTATGGTGCCTAACAAGCTGAAAAATACTCATAAGACAGTTTTCTGGCAAAGACGTTTGATTTCCCCATATAAGTGGCTTTGCATGCACTTCAGGGTTTGGTACATAACAGTACGAAATAAAAAGCTAAAATTAACTTTTTTGATAATTGACTTATAATTTCCTGAATTTTGCCCAAATTTTGGCATCTAGGTACCTGTGAAGATGAAAAAAGAAAGAAAAAAATATCGTATTTATTTATTTATTTTTTTTTTTCAATAAAGAGTGTTATTTGTGGCTTTTTTTGCTTTTTGGTAAATAGTAATCTTAAAAACACTCATAATACACGTTTCTCGTAATGTCCTTTCGTTTCCCAAAAATAGAGTTCTTTGCATGTATTTAAGCGTTTTTATTGGTAACATGATCAAAAACACTCAAAATATATGTTTTTGGTAATGCTATTCTCTTTCTCCATAAAGTGTGTTTTGCAGGCGTTTTAGCGTTTTGGTATATAAGGAGCTCAAAACACTTAAAGGCAAGTTCTTGGTAAAAAATGATTTTATTGCCATGTAAAGTGATTCCCATGCTTTTTAGTGCTTTATTGCGTATCACGCTCAAAAACACTCAAAAGACACTTTTCTGGTAATGTCATTTTTTTCCCACATAAAGCTGGTTTCGCATGCAATTTGGGATTTTGTTAACTAAGAATGTGAAAAGCACTCAAAATACACGCATTTAGTAAAGTTGTTCTGTTTCTCAATTAAGAGTGTTATACATGAGTTTCAACATTTTGGTATCTAGGAAACTTCTCCATATAGACGAGTTTTTGCGTTTTTTGCCTTGTTGTTCTTTTGAACTATAATACACTCATTGTACACTTTTCTCGCAATGTCCCTTTGTTTCCGAAAATAAAGTCCTTTGTATCAATTTTAGCGTTTTTTTTTGTAGGTAACAAGCTCAAAACCACTCAAAATATACCTTTTTAGTTGTTTTTTTCTATTTCTTGATATTGGTTGGTTTGCATCCATTTTAACGTTTTTCTACGTAAAACACTGGGAAGACACGTTTTCAGTAATTTTGTTTTGGATTCTCATATAAAGCGAGTTCCTTATTATTTATCATTTTGGTGCCTAACATGCTGAAAAACACTTAAAAGACAGATTTCTGGTAAGGTCGTTTAATTTCCTCATATAAGAGGCTTTGCATGCACTTTAGGGTTTGGTATATAACAGTCCGAAAAAAAAGCAAAAAAAACTTTTTTTTATAATTTTCTTTTATCATATAATAGCCCGGAATTTTCCCAGAATTTTGGCATCTCCGTATCTATGAAGATCAATAACAAAAAAAGAAAAATCCTATTTTTTTTTTTTTTTTTTTGAAAATAAAGTTATTTTTGGGTTTTATCTTTTCGGTACTTAAGGAACTAAAAAACACTCATAATACATATTTCTCGTAATGTCCTTTCGTTTCCCAAACATAACGTTCTTTGCATGTATTTAAGCGTTTTTATAGATAACATGATCAAAAACACTCAAAATACATATTTTTCGTAATGTTATTCTGTTTCTCCATTAAGTTTGTTTTGCATGCGTTTTAACAGTTTGGTATATAAGGAGCTCAAAAACACTTAAAGGCAAGTTTTTGGTATAAATTGGTGTTATTCCAATGTAATATGATTACCCTGCTTTTTAGTCCTTTATTGTCTATCACGCTCAAAAACACTTAAAAGACACTTTTCTGGTAATGTCATTTTTTTCTCACATAAAGGTTGTTTCGCATGCAATTTGGGGTTTTGGTAACTAACAATGTGAAAAGCACTCAAAAAACACGCATTTAGTAAGGTTGTTCTGTTTCTCAATTAAGAGAGTTTCAGCATTTTGGTATCTAGGAACCTTCTCCATATACACGAGTTTTTGTGTTTTTTGCCTTTTGGTTCTTTTGAACTATACAAAAACTCATTATACACTTTTCTTGCAAAGTCCTTTTGTTTTCTAATATAGAGTGCTTTGCATCAATTTTCGCGTTTTTTGTAGGTAACAAGCTCAAAAACATTCAAAATATACCTTTTTGGTAATGTTTTTCTATTTCTTGATATTGGTTGGTTTGCATCCGTTTTAGCGTTTTTCTACGTAAAACACAGAAAAAACACGTTTTCAGCAATTTTGTTTTGGATTCACATATAGAGTGAGTTCCTTATTATTTATTGTTTTGGTGCTATTTATCGTTTTTTTATGCTGGAAAACACTCAAAAAACAGATTTCTGTTAAGGTCGTTTAATTTCTTCTTTAGATGCACTTTAGGGTTTGGTACATAACAGTCCGAAAAAAAAAAAAAAACTAAAAATTAACGTTTTTGATAATTTTCATTTATCCTATAATAGCCCTGACTTTTTCCAGAATTTTGGCATCTCGGTACCTATGAACATGAATAACAAAAAAAAAAAAAAAAATCCTATTTTTTTTATTTTCTTACTTTTTTGTTCTAAATAAAAAGTGTTATTTGTGGGTTTTAGCTTTTTGGTACTTAAGGAACTTAAAAACACCTATAATACACATTTCTCGTAGTGTCCTTTCGTTTCGCAAACATAAGGTTCTTTGCATGTATTTAAGCGTTTTTATAGATAACATGATCAAAAACACTTAAAATATATGTTTTTGGTAATTTTATTCTGTTTCTCCATAAAAAGTGTTTTGCATGCGTTTTAGCGTTTTGGTGTGTAATGAGCTCAAAAAAACTTAAAGACAAGATCTTGGTAAAAGTTGTTTTTGTTCATATGAAATGTGATTGCCCTGATTTTTAGTGCTTTATTGCCTAACACGCTCAAAAACACTCAAAAGACACTTTTCTGGTAATATTATTTGTTTTCCCACATAAAGCTAGTTTTGCATGGAATTTGGGATTTTGGTAACTAAGAATGTGAAAAAAAACTCAATTTCTCTATGTCTTAATTAAAAGTGTTATTCATGAGTTTCAGTATTTCGGTATGTAAGAAACTTTTCTAATACACACATTTCATAAGGTATTTCTGTTTCAAAATTAAAAGTGTTATTCATGAGATTCAGCTTTTTGGTATGTAAGAAACTTCTTTATGTACACGAGTTTTTGAGTTTCTTACCTTGTGGTTCTTGTCAAACTATTAAACACTCATACACGTTTCTCGTAATGTCCTTTTTCTTTGCCAATATAAAGTGCTTTCCATCCATTTTTGCATTTTTTGTAGGTAACAAGCTCAAAAACACATCAAAATATATTTTTTTGGTAATGTTATTCTATTTCTTCATATTGGTTAGTTTACATCCGTTTTAGCGTTGTTTTACGTATATCACTGAAAAGACACGTTTTCAGTAATAATGATGAAATTGCTGATAAACACTCAAAAGACAGGTTTCTGGTAAAGTCGTGTAATATCCCCATATAGGTGGATTTGTATGCACTTCAAGGTTACTACATAACTCCGGAAAAAAAGTAAAAAAAAAAAATTTTTATAATGATTTTTTTTTTATAAAATTTCCATGAATTTTGCCAGAATTTTGGCATCTCGGTACCTATGAAGATGAATAACAAAAAAAAAAATTTCTCTATATAAAGAATGTTATTTGTGGGTTTTAGCTTTTTTGGTACTTAAGGAACTTAAAAACACTCATAATACACGATTTTCGTAATGTCCTTTTGTTTTACAAACATAGGGTTCTTTACAAGTATTTAAGCGTTTTTATAGGTTATATGATCAAAAACACTGAAAATATATGTTTTTAGTAATGTTATTCTGTTTCTCCATAAAAGGGTGTTTTGCATGCGTTTTAGCGATTCTGTATGTAAGGAGTTAAAAAACACTTAAAGGCAAATTCTTCGTAAAAGTTGGTTTTATTCCCATGTAATGTGATTGTTCTGCTTTTTAGTGCTTTGTTGCATATCACGCTCAAAAACACTAAAAAGACACTTTTTTGGTAATGTCAATTTTTTTTTCCCCACATCAAGGCAGTTTCGCATGTAATTTTGCATTTTCGTAACAAACTTCAAGGTTTGTACATAACTACGGAAAAAAGATAAAAACAATTTTTTTATAATGATTTTTTTTTTATAAAATTTTTCATGAATTTAGCCAGAATTTTGGCATCTCGGTACCTATGAAGATGAATAACAAAAAAAAAAAAATTCTTTTTTCTCTCTATAAAGAGTGTTCTTTGTGGGTTTTAGCTTTTTGGTACTTAAGGAACTTAAAAACACTCATAATACACGATTTTCGTAATGTCCTTTTGTTTTACAAAAATAGGGTTCTTTACATGTATTTGAGCGTTTTTATAGGTTACATGATCAAAAACACAAAATACATGTTTTTGGTAATGTTATTCTGTTTCTGCATAAAGGGTGTTTTGCATGCGTTTTAACAATTCTGTATGTAAGGAGTTAAAAAACACTTAAAGGCAAATTCTTCGTAAAAGTTGGTTTTATTCCAATGTAATGTGATTGTTCTGCTTTTTAGTGTTTTGTTGCATATCACGCTCAAAAACACTAAAAAGACACTTTTTTGGTAATGTCATTTTTTTTTTCCTCACATAAAGGTAGTTTCGTAGTTAATTTGGCATTTTCGTAACTAAGAATGTGAAAAACACTCAAAATACACAATTTGGTAAGGTAGTCCTGTTTATCAATTAAAAGTGTTATTCATACATTTCATCATTTTGGTATGTAAGAAATTTCTCTATATACACGAGTTTTTGCGTTTATTGCCTTGTGGCTCTTTTAAAACTATAAAACACTTATTATACACGTTTCTCGTAATGTCCTTTTGTTTCCTAATATAGAGTGCTTTACATCCATTTTTGCATTTTTTTTGTAGGTAACAAGCTCAAAAATACTCAAAATATATCTTTTTGGTAATGTTATTCTATTTCTTCATAAAGGTTGGTTTGCATCCGCTTTAACGTTTTTCTACGTAAAACTCTAAAAAGACACGTTTTCAGTAATTTTCTTTTGGATTCACATATTGACTGACTTCCATATTATTTATCGTTTTAGTGCCTAACATGATGAAAAACACTGAAAAGACAGGTTTCTGGTAAAGTCGTTTAACTTCCCTATATAGGTGGCTTTGCATGCACTTTAGGGTTTGGTACATAACAATCCGAAAAAAAAGCTATAAATAACTCTTTTGGTAATGTTTTTTTTTTCCACGTAAATTCCCTGAAATTTGGCAGAATTTTGGCATCTCGGTACCTATAAGGATAAATTACAAAAAAAAAAAAATAATAAATAAATAAATAAAAAATCCATTTTTTTTAATTCTTTGTTATTTATTTTTTTTCTAAATAAAGAGTGTTATTTGTGGGTTTTAGCTTTTAGGTACTGAAAGAACTTAAAAAATTCATAATACACGTTTCTCGTAATGTCCTTTCGTTTCCCAAACATAAAGTTCTTTGCATGTATTTAAGCGTTTTTTATAGATATCATGATCAAAAACACTCAAAATACATGTATTTCGTAATATTATTCTGTTTCTCCATAAAATGTGTTTTGCATGCATTTTAACGTTTTGGTATGTAAAGAGCTCAAAAACACTTAAAGGTAAGTTTCTGATAAAATTTGGTTTTATTCCCATGTAATGTGATTGCCCTTCCTTTTAGTGCTTTATTGCGTAATACGTTCAAAAACACTCAAAAGACATGCAAGGCCTCACATATGAAGAAATTAAAGACCTTACCAGAAATCTGTCTTTTGAGTGTTTTTAAGCATGTTAGGCACCAAAACGATAAATAATAAAGAACTCACTCTATATGGGAATCCAAAAGAAAATTGGTGAAAACTTGTCTTCTCAGTGTTTTACGTAGAAAAACGCTAAAACTGATGCAAACCAACCAATATCAAGAAGCAGAAAAACATTACCGAAAATGTATATTTTGAGTGTTTTTGAGCTTGTTACCTACAAAAAAAAAAAAAACGCAAAAATTGATACAAAGCACTCTATATTGGGAAACAAAGGGACATTGCAAGAAAAGTGTTTAATGAATGTTTTATAGTTCAAAAAAAAAACACAACGCAAAAAACGCAAAAACTCGTGTATATGGAGAAGTTTCCTAGATACCAAAATGCAGAAACTCGTGAATAACACTCTTAATTGAGAAACAGAACAACCTTACTAAATGCGTGTCAAAAACACTAAAAGGCAAGTTTTCGTAAAAGTTGGTTTTATTCCCATGTAATATGATTGCACTGCTTTTTAGTGTTTTATTGCCTAACACGCTTAAAAACACTCAAAGACACTTTCCTGGTAATGTCATATTTTTCCCACATAAAGCTAGTTTCGCATGGAATTTGGGGTTTTGGTAAATAAAAATGTAAAAAAAACACTCAAAATACACGCATTTAGTGAGGTTGTTCTGTTTCTTGATTAAGAGTGTTATTCATGAGTTTCAGAATTTTGTTATCTTAGAAACTTCTCCATAAAGCCGAGTTTTTTCGTTTTTTGCCTTGTGATTCTGGTGAAACTATAAAACACTCATTATATACGCTTCTCGTTATGTCCTTTTTTTTCCTTTTATAGAGTGCTTTGCATCCATTTTCGCGTTTTTTTTATGCAACAAGCTCAAAAATACAGAAAATATACTTTTTTGGTAATGTTATTCTAGTTATTTATATTAGTTGGTTTGCATCTGTTTTAGCGTTTTTCTACCTAAATCTTTTAAAAGACACGTTTCCAGTAATTTTATTTTGGATTTCCATATAGAGTTACTTTCATATTATTTATCGTTTTCGTGCCTAACATGCTTTTTGACGCCTTTTGCTTCCCAATATATAGTGCTTTCCATCCATTTTCGCGTTTTTTGTAGGTAACAATTTCAAAAACACTCAAAATATACCTTTTTGGTAATGTTATTCTATTTCTTCATTTTGGTTGTTTTCCATCCATTTTAGCGTTTTCTACGTAAAACACCGAAAAGACACGTTTTCAGTAATTTTGTTTTGGATTCTCATATAGATTGACTTCCTTGGGTTTTATCGGGTTGGTTCCTAACATGCTGAAAAACACTCATAAGACAGTTTTCTGGCAAAGTTTATTGGTAATTTCCCCATATAGGTGGCTTTGCATGCACTTTAGGGGTTTGGTACATAACAGTCCGAAAAAAAAAGCTAAATTTAACTTTTTTGATAATGTCCTTATTTCATATAATTTCCTGGATTTTTTCCGAATTTTGGCACCTCGTTACCGGTGAAGATGAATAAGAATGAAAAAAAAAATTTTATTTTTTTTTTCTCAATAAAGAGTGTAATTTGTGGATTTTAGCTTTTTCGTACTTAATGAATTTAAAAGCACTCATAATACACGTTTCTCGTAATGTCCTTTCATTTCCCCAAAATGGGGTTCTTTGCATTTATTTAAGCGTTTTTATTGGTAACATGATCAAAAACACTCAAAATACATGTTTTTGGTAATGTTATTCTGTTTCACCATAAAGTGTATTTTGCATGCATTTTAGTGTTTTGGTATACGAGTATAACGAGCTCAAATACACTTAAAGGCAAGTTCTTGTTAAAAATTGGTTTTATTCCAATGTAATGTGATTGCCCTGCTTTTTAGTGCTTTATTGCCTAACACGCTCAAAAACACTCAAAAGACATTTTTCTGGTAATGTCATTTTTTTTCCCACATAAAGCTGGTTTCGCATGTAATTAGGGGTTTTGGTAACTAAGGATGTGAAAAGTACTCAAAATACACGCATTAAGTAAGATGGTTCTGTTTCTCAATTAAGAGTGTTGTTCCAGAGTTTCAGCATTTTAGAATGTAAGAAACTTCTCTATATACACAAGTTTTTGCGTTTTTTGCCTTGTAGTTCTTGTGAAACTATAAAACACTCATTATAGACGTACCTCGTAATGTCCTTTTGCTTCCCAATATAGAGTGCTTTCCATCCATTTTCGTGTTTTTTGTAGGTAAAAATTTCAAAAATGCTCAAAATATACCTTTTTGGTAATGTTATTTCATTTCTTCATATTGGTTGGTTTAAATCCGTTTTAGCGTTTTTCTACGTAAAACACCGAAAACACACGTTTTTAGTAATTTTGTTTTGGATTCCCATATAGATTGACTTCCATGTCATTTATCGTGTTTTGCATATATATATATATATATATATATATATATATATATATATATATATATATATATATATATATATATATATATATATATATATATATATATATATATATATATATATATATATATATATATATATATATATATATATATATATATATATATATATATATATATATATATATATATATATATATATATATATATATATATATATATATATATATATATATATATATATATATATATATATATATATATATATATATATATATATATATATATATATATATGTTATTTATCGTTTTTGGGAAACGAAAGGACATTACGAGAAACGTGTATTATGAGAGTTTTTAAGTTTCTTTAGTACAAAAAAAGCTAAAACCCACAAATAACACTCTTTATAGAGAATAAATTTTTTTTTTTGTTATTCATCTTCATAGGTACTAAGATGCCAAAATTCTGGCAAAATTCTTTGGGAATCGAAAAAAAAATTACTAAAAATGTGTCTTTTCGGTGTTTTACGTAGAAAAACACTAAAACAGATGAAAACCAACCAATATGAAGAAATACAATAAAGTATACCAAAGAGGTATACTTTGAGTGTATTTGAGCTTGTTACCAAAAAAAACGCGAAAAAGGATGCAAAGCAGTCCCTATTGGGAAAGAAAAGGACATTACGAGAAACATGTATAATGAGTGTCTTATTATTTTCGCGCAAAAGAAATTTTCGTTCACAAGAACCACAAGGCAAAAAACGCAAAAATTCGTGTATATAAAGAAGTTTCTTAGATACCAAAATGCTGGAACTCATGAATAACAATCTTAATTGAGAAACAGAACAACATTACCAAATGCATGTATTTTGAGACTTTTTTCACGTTCTTCGCAAAACCGTAAATAGCATGCGAAACTAGTTTGATGTAGGAAAAAATTACATTACCAGAAGTATCTTTTCAGTGTTTTTGAGCGTGTTAGGCAATAAAGCACTGAAAAACAGGGCAAGCATATTACACGGGAATAAAACCAACTTTTACCAAGAATTTGCCTTGAAGTGTTTTCAGCTCCTTATATACCAAATCGCTAAAACGCATGTAAAACACTCCTTTATGGAGAAGCAGAATAACATTACCAAAAACAAGTGTTTTGAGTGTTTTTTATCATGTTACCTATAAAAACGCTTAAATACATGCAAAGATCCCCATATTTGGGAAACGAAAGGACATTACGAGAAAAGTGTATTATGAATGTTTTTAAGTTCCTTAAGTATCAAAACGTTAAAACCTACAAATAACACTCTTTATAAATAAAAAATAATAAATAAAAAAATAGTATTTTTATTTTTTTGTTATTGATGTTCATAGGTACCAAGATGCCAAAATTCTGCCAAAATTCAGGAAAATTATGTGGAAAAAACATTATCGAAAAAGTTAATCTTACCTTTTTTTTCGAAGTTATGTTCCAAACCATAAAGTGTATGCAAAGCCACCTATCTGATAAAATTTAACGACTTTACAAGAAACCTGTCTTTTGAGTGTTTTTCTGCATATTAGGCACCAAAACGATAAATAATATGAAAGTCACTCTATATGGAAATCCAAAACGAAATTACTGAAAATGTGTCTTTTAAACGATTTACGTAGAAAAACGCTAAAACGGATGCAAACAACCAATATGAAGAAATAGAATAACATTACCCAAAAAATATATTTTCTGTGTTTTTTAGCTTGTTACATAAAAAAAACGCGAAAATGGATGCAAAACACTCTATATAAGAAAAAAGAGGACATAACAAGAAACGTGTATAATGAGTTTTTTATAGTTTCACCAGAATCACAAGGCAAAAAACGCAAACACTCGACTGTATGGACATGTTTCTAAGATACCAAAATACTGAAACTCATGAATAACACTCTTAATCAAGAAACAGAACAACCTTACTAAATGCGTGTATTTTGAGCGTTTCTTTTAAATTCTTAGTTACCAAAACCCCAAATTCCATGCGAAACTAGCTTTATGTGGGAAAAAAATGACATTACCAGAAAAGTGTCTTTGAGTGTTCTTGAGCCTGTTAGGCAATAAAGCACTAAAAAGCAGGGCAATCACATTACATGGGAATAAAACCAACTTTTACGAAGAACTTGTCTTTTAGTTTTTTTGACACGCATTTAGTAAGGTAGCTCTGTTTCTTAATTAAGAGTGTTATTCATGAGTTTCAGCATTTTGGTATATAGGAAACTTCTCTATATACACGAGTTTTTGCGTTTTTTGCCTTGTGTTTTTTTTTTAACTATAAAACATTCATTATACACTTTTCTCGCAATATCCCTTTCTTTTCCAATAAAGAGTGCTTTGTATCAATTTTTGCGTTTTTTTTTTGTAGGAAACAAGCACAAAAAAACTTAAAATATACATTTTTGGTAATGTTATTCTGCTTCTTGATATTGGTTGGTTTGTATCAATTTTAGCGTTTTTCTACATAAAACACTAAGAAGACACGTTTTCAGTAATTTTCTTTTGGATTCCCATATAGAGTGAGTTCCTTATTATTTATCGTTTTGGTGCCTAATATGCTGAAAAACACTCAAAAGACATATTTCTTGTAAGGTCTTTAATTTCCTCATATGGGGCGCTTTGCATGTCTTTTAAGTGTTTGTGAGCGTGTCACGCAATAAAGCCCTAAAAGCCAGGGTAATCACATTACATGGGAATAAAACCAAATTTTACCAAGAACTTACCTTTAAGTGTTTTTGAGCTCGTTACATACCAAAACGCTAAAACGCATGTAAAATACATTTTATGCAGAAACAGAATAACATTACAAAATACATGTATTTTGAGTGTTTTTTATCATGTTATGTATAAAAACGCTTAAATACATGTAAAGAACCTTATTTTTGGGAAATGAAAGAACATTACGAGAAACGTGTATTATGAGTGATTTTTTATTTCTTTCAGTACCAAAAAGCTAAAACCCACAAATAACACTCTTTAGAAAAATAAATAAATAAAAAAAATGGGATTTTTTTTTTTTGGTTATTCATCTTCATAGGTACCGAGATGCTAAAGAAATGGAAAAAGAAGTGAACTTTCGGATTCAGTGTGGCTGGAACAATTGGCGGCAAGTTTCGGGTGTGATATGCGATAGAAGGGTACCAGTAAGAGTGAAGGGCAAAGTCCACAAAGCAGTCGTTAGACCTGCTTTGATGTATGGGCTAGAAGCAGCACCTTTGAAGAAGATTGAAGAGAGGAAGATGGATGTAGCGGAGATGAAGATGTTGAGATGGATGGTGGGAGTCAACAGAAGAGACCGAATTAGGAATAAGTACATAAGAAGAACGGTGAAAGTAGTTGAAGTTTCCAAGAAGATCCAGGAGTCAAGGTTGAGGTGGTATGGACACTTGAGAAGAAGAGTTGGCGAAGACCACGTAGGAAGGGAGATCATGGAAATGGAGGTGGAGTGAGTTAGAAGAAGAGGACGGCCCAAAAGAAGATGCATAAACGGAGATCTTGGGGAGAAGAATATAAATCCAGAGATGGCAAACAATAGAAATACGTGGAGAAGGCTCATTCACAACGGCGACCCCGAATAGGGAAAAGCTGGGAAGAAGAAGAAGGTACCGAGATGCTAAAATTCTACCAAAACTCACGGAATTTATGTGGAAAAAAGAATATTATCATAGCAGTTAATTATAGCTTTTTTTTTCGGATTGTTATGTACCAAACCCTAAAATGCATGCAAAGCCACCTATATAAGGAAGTTAAAGGACTTTACCAGAAACCTGTCTTTTCAGTGTTTTTCAGCATGTTAGGCACCAAAACGATAAATAATATGGAAGTCAGTCAATATGTGAATCCAAAAGAAAATTACTGAAAACGTGTCTTTTCAGTGTTTTACGTAGAAAAACGCTAAAGTGGATACAAACCATCCTATATGAAGAAATAGAATAACATTACCAAAAAGATATATTTTGAATGTTTTTCAGCTTCTTACCTACAAAAAATGCAAAAAATGGATGTAAAGCACTCTATATTACGAAACAAAAGGACATTACGAGAAACGTGTATAATGAGTGTTTTATAGTTTTAAAAGAATCACAAGGCAATAAACGCAAAAACTCGTGTATATAGAGAAATTTTTTATATACCAAAATGAATCAATGCATGAATAACACTTTTAATCGATAAACAGAACTACCTTACCAAATTGAGTATTTTGAGTGTTTTTCACATTCTTAGTTACGAAAATGCCAAATTACATGCAAAACTACCATCATTTGGGAAAAAAAAAATGACACTACCAGAAAAGTGTCTTTTGAGTGTTTTTCAGCGTGATATGCAACAAAGCACTAAAAAGCAGAACGATCACATTACATGGGAATAAAAACAACTTTTACTAAGAATTTGCGTTTAAGTGTTTTTTAACCCGTTATATACCAAACCGCTAAAACGCATGCAAAACAAACTTTATGGAGAAACAGAATATCATTACCAAAAACATGTATTTTGAGTGTTTTTGATCATGTTATCTATAAAAACGCTAGAGTACATGCAAAGGACATTATGTTTAGGAACCAAAAGGACATTACAAGAATCGTGTATTATGAGTGTTTTTTTAAGTTCCTTAAGTACCAAAAAGCTAAAACCCACAAATAACACTCTTTATTTGGAAAAAAAATAAAAATAAAAATAAATAAAATAAATAGGATTATTTTTTTTTGTAATTCATATTCATAGATACCGAGATGCCAAAATTCTGGGAAAATTCAGGGCAAATATGTGATAAAAGAATATTATGAAAAAAGTTAATTTCAGCTTTTTTTTCGAACTGTTATGTACCAAACCCTAAAGTGCACGCAAAGCCTCCTATATGAGGAAATTAAACGACCTTAATGAAATCTGTCTTTTGAGTGTTTTTCAGAATTTTAGGCACCAAAACGATAAATAAATAACTCACTTTATATGGGAATCACTTTTATATTTGAAACAAAACTACTTAAAACGTGTCTTTTCAGTGTTTTACGTACAAAAAACGCTAAGACGGATGCAAACTAACCAATATAAAAAAAATAAAAAAACATTACCAAAAAGGTATATTTTGAGTGTTTTTGAGCTTTTTACCTACAAAAAACGCAAAAAATTGATGCAAAGCACTCTATATTAGGAAATAAAAGGACATTGCAAGAAAAGTATATAATGAGTGTTTTATAGTTCAAAAGAACCAAAAGGCAAAAAACGCAAAAACTTGTGGATATGGAGAAGTTTCTTAGATACCAAAATGCTTAAAGTAATGAATAACATTCCTAATTGAGAAACAGAACAACCTAACTAAATGCGTGTATTTTGAGAGCTTTTAACATTCTTAGTTACCGAAACCCCAAATTGCATGCGAAACCAGCTTTATGGGAAAAAAAAAATGACATTACGAGAAAAATGTCTTTTGAGTGTTTTTGAGCCTGATAGGCAATAAAGCACTAAAAAGCATGGCAATCACATTACATTTGAATAAAACCAATTTTTATCAAGAACTTGTCTTTAAGTGTTTTGGAGCTCCTTATATACTAAACCGCTGAAACGTATGCAAAACAAACTTTATGGAGAAACAAAATGAAATTACCAAAAACATGTATTTTGAGTGTTTTTGATCACGTTATCTATAAAAAAGCTTAAATCCATGAAAAGAACCTTATGTTTGGGAAACAAAAGGACATTACGAGAAATGTATATTATGAGTGTTTTTAAGTTTGTTACGTACCAAAAACCTAAAACCCACTCTTTATTTAGAATAATAAATAAATAAATAAATAAATAAATAAATCGGAATTTTTTTTTTTTTTGTTATTCATCTTTATAGGTACCGAAATGCCAAAATTCTGGGAAAATTCAAGACAATTATATGATAAGAGATTATTATCAAAAAAGTTGATTTTAGGTAGAAAAACCCTAAACTGCATGGAAAGCCTTTTATATAAAGGAAATTAATTGATCTTACCAGAAATCTGTCTTTTGGGTGTTTTTCAGCATGTTAGGCACCAAAATGATAAATAATAAGGAACTCACTTTATATTGGAATCCAAAAGAAAATTGAAAACGTGTCTTCCCAGTGTTTTACGTAGAAAAACGCTAAAATGGGTGCAAACCAACCAATATCAAGAAATAGAAAAAACATTACCAAAAAGGTATATTTTGAGTTTATTTGAGCTTGTTACCTACAAAAAAAAAGCTAAAATTGATACAAAGCACTCTATATTGGGATACAAAGAGACATTGCGAGAAAAGTGTATAATGAGTGTACTATAATTCAAAAGAACAAGGCAAAAAACGCAAAAACTCGTGTATATGGAGAAGTTTCCTAGATACCAAAATGCTGAAACTCATGAATAACACACTTAATTGAGAAACAGAACAGCCTTACGAAATTCGTGTATTTTGAGTGTTTTTCATATTCTTATTTACCAAAAACCCAAATTTCATGCGAAACCAGATTTAAGAGGGAAAACATGACATTTCCAGAAAAAATGTCTTTTGAGTGTTTTTGAGCGTGATAGGCAATAAAGCACTAAAAAGGAGGGCAATCAATTTTCATTGGAAAAAAAAAAACTATTTTTACCAAGAACTTGCCTTGAAATGTTTTTCAGCTCCTTATATACCGAACCGCTAAAACGCATACAAAACAAACTTTATGGAGAAACAGAATAACATTACCAAAAACATGTAATTTGGGTGTTTTTTTTATCATGTTATCTATAAAAATGCTTAAATACATGGAAAGAACATTATGTTTGGGAAACAAAAGGACATTACGAGAAACGTGTATTATGAGTGTTTTTTTTTAACTTCCTTAAGTACCAAAAAGCTGAAACCCACAAATAACACTCTTTATTTAGAAAAAAAAAAAATATATATATATATAATTTTTTTTTCCATCTTCATAGGTACCGAGATGCCAAAATTCTGGGAAAATTCAGGAAAATTATATGAACAAAATAATATTATCAAAAAAGTTAATTTTAGCTTTTTTTTTCGGACTGTTATGTACCATACACTAAATGCATGGAAAACCTCCTATATGAGGAAATTAAACGAACTTAACAGATATCTGTCTTTTGAGTGTTTTTCAGCATGTTAGGCACCAAAACAATAAATAATAAGGAACTCACTCTATATAGGAATCCAAAACAAAATTACTGAAAATGTATCTTCTTAGTGTTTTACGTAGAAAAACGCAAAAACCCGTGTATATAAAAAAGTTTCTTAGATACCAAAATGCTGAAACTCATGAATAACAATCTTAATTGAGAAACAGAACAACCTAAGCAAATGCCTGTATTTTGGGTGTTTTTCATATTCCTAGTTAGCAATACCCAAAATAGCATGCGAAAGTAGCTTTATGAGGGAAAAAAAAATGACATTACCAGAAGTGCCTTCTAATTGTTTTTTTAGCGTGTTAGGCAATGAAGTACTAAAACGCAGGGCAATCACATTACATGGGAATAAAACCATCTTTTACGAAGATTTTGCTAATATGTGTTTTTGAGCTCCTTACATACCAAACCGCTAAAACGCATGGAAAACAAACTTTATGGAGAAACAGAATAACATTACCAAAAACATGTATTTTGAGTGTTTTTGATAATGTTATCTATAAAAACGCTTAAATACATGCAAAGAACCTTATTTTTGGGAAACAAGGACATTACGAAAACGTGAATTATGAGTGTTTTTAAGTTCCTTGACTACTAAAAAGCTAAAACCCACAAATAACACTCGTTTTTTAGAAAAAATAAAAAAATAAAAAATAAATAAACAAAAGGTTTTTATTTTATTTTTTTTTGTTATTCAACATCATATGTACCGAGATGCCAAAATTCTGGAAAAAATTAGGGCAATTATATGATAAGAGAATATAATCAAAAAAAGTTCATATTAGCTTTTTTTAGGACTGTTATTTACCAAACACTAAAGTTCATGCAAAGCCTAACATATGAGGAAATTAAACGACCTTACCAGAAATCTGTGTTTTGAGTGTTTTTCAGCATGTTAGGCACCAAAACGATAAATAATAAGGAACTCACTCTATATGGCAAACCAAAACAAAATTACTGAAAACGTGTCTTCTCATTGTTTTACGTAGAAAAACGCTAAAACGGATGCAAACCAACCAATAAGAAGAAATAAAATAACATTACCAAAAAGGTACATTTTGAGTGTTTTTGAGCTTGTTACCTACAAAAAACGCAAAAATGGATGCAAAGCACTCCCTATTGGGAAACAAAAGGACATTACGAGAAACGTGTATAATGAGTGTCTTATTATTTTTGAGTCAAAAAAAATGCAAAAACTAGTGTACATAAAGAAGTTTCTTAGATACCAAAATGCTGAAACTCTTGAATAACAATATTAATTGAGAAACAGAACAATCTTACCAAATGCGTGTATTTTGAGTGTTTTTTTTTCACATTCATAGTTAGCAAAACCCCAAATAGCACGCGAAACTATGTTGGAAAAAAAATGACATTACCAGAAGTGTCTTTTGTGTGTTTTTGAGCGTGTTACACAATAAATCACAAAAAAACAGGGCAATCACATTACATGGGAATAAAACCAACTTTTTACCAAGAACTTGCCTTGAAGTGTTTTTGACCTCCTTACAAACCGAAACGCTAAAACGCATGCAAAAAATCCTTTATGGAGATGCAGAATAACATTACTAAAAACATGTGTTTCAAGTGTTTTTGATCATGTTACCTACAAAAAACGCTTAAATACATGGAAAGAACCCTATGTTTGGGAAACGAAAGGACATTACGAGAAACGTGTATTAGGACCGTTTTTAAGTTCCTTAAGTACCAAAACGTTAAAACCCACAAATAACACTCTGTATAGAGAGAAAAAAATAAAAAAATAAGAATAGCTTTTTTTCTTATATTGATTTTCATAGGTACCGAGGCGCCAAAATTCTGCCAAAAATCAGGGAATTTATGTGGAAAAAAGAACATTAACAAAAAAGTTAATTATAGCTCTTTTTCGGATTTTTATGTACCAAACTCTAAAGTGCATGCCACCTATATAAGGAAGTTAAACGACTTTACCAGAAAGCTTTCTTTTCAGTGTTTTTCAGCATGTTAGGCACGAAAACGATAAATAATATGGAAGTCAGTCAATATGTGAATCCAAAAAAAAAAAAATACTGAAAACGTGTCTTTTCAGTGTTTTACGTAGAAAAAACGCTAAAACGAATGCAATCCAACAAATATGAAAAAATAGAATAACATTACCAAAAAAGTGTTTTTGAGCTTTTTACCTACATAAAACGCGCAAATGGATGGAAAGCACTCTATATTGGGAAGCAAAAGAACATTTAGAGAAACGTGTATAATGACTGTTTTATAGTTTCACAAGAACCACGACAAAAAACGCAAAAACTCATGTATATAGAGAAGTTTCTTACATACCAAAATGCTAAAACTCATGAATAACACTTTTAATTGAGAAACAGAACTACCTTACCAAATGTGTGTATTTTGAGTGTTTTTCACATTATTTGTTACGAAAATCCCAAATTACATGCAAAACTAGCTTTATGTGGGAAAAAAATGACATTATCTGAAAAGTGTCTTTTGAGTGTTTTTGAGCGTGATATGCAACAAAGCACTAAAAAGCAGAATAATCACATTAAATAGGAATAAAACCAACTTTTACGAAAAAGTTGCCTTTAAGTGTTTTTAACTCCTTACATACCAAAACGCTAAAACGCATGCAAAACACCCTTTATGGAGAAACAGAATAATATTACCAAAAACGTATTTTGTGTGTTTTTGATCATGCTACGTATAAAAACGCTTAAATACATGCATAGAACCCTATGTCTGTGAAACGAAAGGACATTACGAAAATGGTGTATTATGATTGTTTTTAAGTTCCTTAAGTACCAAAAAATTAAAACTCACAAATAGAGAAAAAAAAAACAACAACAAAAAAAAGAATTTTTTTTTTGTTATTCATCTACATAGGAATGAAGCTGCCAAAATTCAGGCAAAATTCAGTGAAATTATGTAAAAAAAAACATTATAAAAAAAAATTTAGCTTTTTTTCCGGAATTATGTACCAAACCCAGAAGTGCATGCAAAGCCACCCATATGGGGAAATTACACGACTTTACCACAAATCTGTCTTTTGAGTGTTTTTCAGCAAATTCAACAATATTACTGAAAACGAGTCTTTTTCTCGTCCTAAACCTTCTAAACCTTGGATTAACACAGCTTGTTCTCGTGCTATACATAATAGAGAGGTGGCCCACAAAGGGTACTTAAGCCTTCCATCACCAGAATCTCATGCACTTTATATTTCTGCCCGGAACCATGCCAAGTCTGTTCTCCAACTAGCCAAAAACTACTTCATTAACAGAAAGTGTCAAAACCTTTCAAGATCTAACTCCCCTCATGATTTCTGGCATCTAGCCAAAAATATCTCCAATAACTTTGCTTTTTCTTCTTTCCCTCCTTTAATTCAACCAGATGGCACCACTGCTATCACATCTGTTTCTAAAGCTGAACTCTTTGCTCAAAACTTTGCTAAAAACTCTACCTTGGACGATTCTGGGCTTGTTCCTCCCTCTCCTCCACCCTCTGACTACTTCATGCCACCTATTAAAATACTTCGCAATGATGTTTTCCATGCCCTCGCTGGCCTAAACCCTCGGAAGGCTTATGGACCTGATGGGGTCCCTCCTATTGTTCTCCGAAACTGTGCCTCCCTGGCTTTTAGTGCTTTATTGCGTAACACGCTCAAAAAACACTGAAAAGACATGCAAAGCCTCCCATATGAGGAAATTAAAGACCTTACCAGAAATCTGTCTTTTAAGTGTTTTTCAGTTTGTTAGGCACCAAAATTATAAATAATAAGGAACTCACTCTATGTGGGAATCCAAAAGAAAACTACTGAAAATGTGTGTTCTCAGTGTTTTACGTAGAAAAACGCTAAAACTGATGCAAACCAACCAATATCAAGAAGAAAAACATTACCAAAAATGTGTATTTTGAGTGTTTTGAGCTTGTTACCTAAAAAAAAAAAAAACGCAAAAAATTAATAAAAAGTACTCTATATTTGGAAACAAAGGGACTGCGAGAAAAGTGTATAATGAATGTTATATATATTAAAAAAAAAAACACAAGGCAAAAAACGCGAAAAACTCGTGTATATGGAGAAGTTTCCTAGATACCAAAATGCTTAAACTCATGAATAACACTCTTAATTGAGAAACAGAAAAACCTTACTAAATGCAAGTCAAAAACACTAAAAGGCAAGTTTTTCGTAAAAGTGTGTTTTATTCCCATGTAATGTGATTGCCCTGCTTTTTAGTGCTTTATTGCCTAACACGCTCAAAAACACTCAAAGACACTTTTCTGGTATTGTCATTTTCTTCCCTTATAAAGCTAGTTTCGCATGGAATTTGGGGTTCTGGTAACTAAGAATGTGAAAAAACACTCAAAATACACGCATTTACTAAGGTTGCTCTGTTTCTTGATTAAGAATGTTATTCATGAGTTTCAGCATTTTGGTATCTTGGAAACTTCTCCACACATACGAGTTTTTGCGTTTTTTGCCTTTTGATTCTAGTGAAACTATAAAATACTCATTATACTCGTTTCTCGTTATGTTCTTTTTTTTCCCTAATATACAGTGCTTTGCATCCATTTTTGCGGTTTTTTTTTTTTTATGTAACAAGCTCAAACACACACAAAATATACTTTTCTGGTAATATTATTCTATTTTTTCATATTGGTTGGTTTGCATCCGTTTTAGCGTTTTTCTACGTAAATCTTTTAAAAGACACGTTTTCAATAATTTGGTTTGGATTTCCATATAGAGTGACTTTAATATTATCTGTCGTTTTGGTGCCTAACATGCGTAAAAACACTCAAAATACAGGTTTCTTGTAAAGACGTTAAATTTTCCCAAATAGGTGGCTTTGCATACACTTTATGGTTTGGTACATAACTCCAAAAAAAAGGTAAAATTAACTTTTTCGATAATGTTCTTTTTTCGACATAATTTCCCTGAATTTTGGCAGAATTTTGGCATCTTGGTACCTATTAACATGAATAACAAAAAAATAATAATGCTATTTTTTTATTTATTTATTTTTTTTTCTCTATAAAAAGTGTTATTTGTAGGTTTTAACGTTTTGGTACTTAAGCAACTTAAAAACATTCATAATACACATTTCTCGTAATGTCCTTTCGTTTCCCAAATATAGGGATCTTTGCATATATTTGAGCGTTTTTATATGTAACATGATAAAAAACACTCAAAAACACTTGTTTTTCGTAATGTTATTCTGCTTCTACATAAAGAAGTGTTTTGCATGCGTTTTAGCGATTTGGTATGTAAGGAGCTGAAAAACACTTCAAGGCAAGTTCTTTGTAAAAGTTGGTTTTATTCCAATGTAATGAGATTGCCCTGCTTTTTAGTGCTTTATTGCCTAACACGCTCAAAAACACTCAAAAGACACTTCTGGTAATGTCATTTTTTTCCCTCATAAAGCTAGTTTCGCATGCTATTTGAGGTTTTGCTAAGAATTTGAAAAAAAAAACACTCAAAATACACGCATTTGGTAATGTTGTTCTGGTTCTGAATTAAGATTGTTATTCATAAGTTTCAGCATTTTGGTGTCTAAGAAACTTCTTTATATACACGACTTTATGCGCTTTTTGTCTTGTGGTTCTTGTGAACCACAAGTTCTTTTGCCCGAATATAAAAAGACACTCATTATAGACGTTTCTCGTAATGTCCTTTTCTTTCCCAATAGGGAGTGCTTTGCATTCATTTTCGCGTTTTTTCTAGGTAACAAGCTCAAAAACACTCAAAATATACCTTTTTGGTAATGTTATTCTATTTCTTCATATTGGTTGGTTTGCATCCGTTTTAACTTTTTTCTACGTAAAACACCGAAAAAACACGTTTTCAGTAATTTTGTTTTCGATTTCCAAAGAATATTGCCAGAATTTTTGCATCTTAGTACCTATGCAGATGAATAACAAAAAAAAAATTATTTTATATATCTTTTTTCTCTATAAAGAGCTTTATTTGTGGGTTTTAGCTTTTTTAGTACTTAAGGAACTTAAAAACACTCATAATACACGTTTCTCGTAATGTCCTTTCGATTCCCAAACATAAGGTTCTTTGCATGTATTTAAGCGTTTTTATAAATAACATGATCAAAAACACTCAAAATACATGTTTTTGGTAATGTTACTCTGTTTCTCCATAAAAGGGTGTTTTTGCATGCGTTTTAGCGTTTTGGTATGTAAGGAGTTAAAAAAAAAGCCCTTAAAGGCAAGTTCTTCGTAAAAGTTGGTTTTATTCCCATGTAATATGATTGTTCTACTTTTTAGTGCTTTGTTGCATATCACGCTGAAAAACACTCAAAAGACACTTTTTGGGTAATATCTAGTTTTTTGCTTTTTTTGCCTTGTGGTTCGTATGAAACTATAAAATACTCATTGTACACGTTTCTGGTAATGTTCTTTTGTTTCCCAATATTGAGTACTTTCCATACATTTTCGCATTTTTTCTAGGTAACAAGTTGAAAAACACTCAAAATATATCTTTTTGGTAATTCTTATTTTATTTCTTCATATTGGTTGGTTTGCATCCGTTTTAGCGTTTTTCTTCGTAAATCACTGAAGAGACACGTTTTTAATAATATTGTTGAAATTGCTGAAAAACACTCAAAAGACAGATTTCTGGTAAACTCGTGTAATTTCCCCATATAGGTGGCTTTGCATGCTCTTCTCGGTTTGGTACATAATTCCGGAAAAAAGCTAATTTTTTTTTTTTATATGTCCTTTCATTTCACAGACATAGGGTTCTTTGCAGGTATTTAAGCGTTTTTATAGGTAACATGATCAAAAACACTCAAAATACATGTTTTTGGTAATGTTATTCTGTTTCTCCATAAAGGGTGTTTTGCATACGTTTTAGCGTTTTGGTATGTAAGGAGTTAAAAACATTTAAAGGCAAGTTCTTCGTAAAAGTTAGTTTTATTCCTATATAATGGGATTATTCTACTTTTTAGTGCTTTTTTGCATATCACGCTCAAAAAAACTCAAAAGACACTTTTCTGATAATGTCATTTTTTTCCCACATAAAGTTAGTTTCGCATGTACTCGTAATTTGGGATTTTCGTAACTAAGAATGTGAAAAACACTCAAAATACTTACATTTGGTAATGTAGTTCTGTTTCTCAATTAAAAGTGTTATTCATGAGTTTTAGCATTTTGGTATGTAAGAAACTTCTCAATATACACGAGTTTTTTGCGTTTTTTGTCTTCTGTTTCTTGTGAAACTATAAAACAATCATTATACACTTTTCTCTAAATGTCCTTTTGCTTCCCAATATAGAGTGCTTTTACATCCATTTTCGCGTTTTTGGAAGTAAAAAGCATTATAAACGTTTCTCGTAATGTCCTTTTGTTTCCCAATATAGAGAGATTTGCATCCATTTTCGCTCAAAACAAAAAATACCTTTTTGGTAATATTATTTTATTTCATGATATTGGTTGATTTGCTTTCTTTTAGCGTTTTTCTACGTAAAACACTGAAAAGACACGTTTTCAGTAATTTTGTTTTGGATTCCCATACAGAGTGATCTCCATATTATTTATTGTTTTGGTGCCTAACATACTGAAAAACAGGCAAAAGACAGGTTTCAGGTAAAGTCGTTTAATTTCCCCATTTAGGTGGCTCTACATGCACTTTAGGGTTTGATACATACTGTCTGAAAAAAAGCTAAAATTAACTTTTATGATATTATTTTTTTCACATAATTTCCCTGAATTTTGCCAGAATTTTGGTATCTCGATACCTATGAAGATCAATAAAAAAAATGCTATTTTTTCATTTATTTATTTTTTCTCTATAAAGAGTGTTATTTGTGGGTTTAAGCTTTTTGGTACTTAAGGAACGTAAAAACACTCATAATACTCGTTTCTCGAAATGTCCTTTTGTTTCCTAAAGATAAGGTTCTTTACATGTATTGAAGCGTTTTTATAGGTAACATGATCAAAAACACTCAAAATATACCTTTTTGGTAATGTTATTCTATTTCTTCATATTGGTTGGTTTCCATCCGTGTTTAGCGATTTTCTACGTAAACACAGAAAAGACACGTTTTCAGTAATTTTTGGATTCCCATAAAGTGTGACTTCCATGTTATTTATCGTTTTGATGCCTAACATGCTGAAAAACGCTCAAAAGACAGGTTTCTTGTAAAGTCGTTTAATTTCCCTATATAGGTGGCTTTGCATACACTTTAGGGTTTGGTATATAACAGTTCAAAAAATAAGCTAAAATTAACCTCTTTCATAAAATTCTTTTTTCACGTAATTTTCCTGAATTTTGCCAGAATTTTGGCATCTCGTTGCCTATGAAGATCAATAAAAAAAATGTTATTTTTTAATTTATTTTTATTTATTTTATTTTTTTCTGTATAAAGAGTGTTATTTGTGGGTTTTAGCTTTTTGGTACTTAAGGAACTTATAAACACTCATAATACACATTCCTCGTAATGTCCTTTTATTCCCAAACATAGGGTTCTTTGCATGTATTTAAGCGTTTTTATTGGTAACAAGCTCAAAAACACTCAAAATACATGTTTTTGATAATGTTATTCTGTTTTTCCATACAGGGTGTTTTGCATGGATTTTAGCGTTTTAGTATGTAAGGAGCTCAAAAAAACTTAACGGCAAGTTCTTGGTAAAAGTTGGTTATATTCCCATGTAATGTGATTGCCCTGTTTTTTTTTATATATAATTTATTGCCTAAAACGCTCAAAAACACTCAAAAGACACTTCTAGTAATGTAATTTTTTTTCCAACATAGATTTGCGTTCTATTTGGGGTTTTGCTAACTAAGAATGTGAAAGACACTCAAAATACACGCATTTGGTAAGGTTGTTCTGTTTCTCAATTAATATTGTTATTCATGAGTTTCAGCATATTGGTATCTAAGAAACTTCTTTATATAGACGATTTTTTTGCGTTTTTTGCCTTTTAGTTCTTGTGAACCACAAGTTCTTTTGCTCAAAAATAATAAGACACTCATTATACACGTTTCTCGTAATGTCCTTTTGTTTCCTAATAGGGAGTGCTTTGCATCCATTTTCGCGTTTTTTGTAGGTAACAAGCTCAAAAACACACAAAATGTACCTTTTTGGTAATGTAGTTTTATTTCTTCTTATTGGTTGGTTTGCATCCGTTTAAGCGTTTTGTACGTAAAACACCGAAAAGACACGTTTTCAGTAATTTTGTTTTAGATTCCCATATAGAGTGACGCATGTTATTTACCGTTATGGTGCCTAACAAGCTGAAAAACACTCATAAGACAGTTTTTTGGCAAAGACGTTTAATTTCCCCAAATAGGTGGCTTTGCATGCACTTTAGGGTTTGGTACATAACAGTAGGAAAAAAAAAGCTAAAATTAACTTTTTTGATAATTGACTCATAATTTCCTGAATTTTGCCCAAATTTAACAAAAACAAGCAAAATATATGTTTTTGGTAATGTTATTCTCTTTCTCCATAAAGTGTGTTTTGCATGCGTTTTAGCATTTTGGTACATAAGGAGTTAAAAACACTTAAAGGCAAGTTCTTCGTAAAAATTTATTTTATTGCCAAGTAAAGTGATTCCCCTGCTTTTTAGTGCTCTATTCCCTATCACGCTCAAAAACACTGAATAGACACTTTTCTCGTAATGTCATTTTTTTCCCACATAAAGCTGGTTTCCCATGCAATTTGGGATTTTGGTAACTAAGAATGTGAAAAGCACTCAAAATACACGCATTTAGTAAAGTTGTTCTCTTTCTCAATTAAGAGTGTTATTCATGAGTTTAGGCATTTTGGTATCAAGGTAGCTTCTCCATATACACGAGTTTTTGCGTTTTTTGCCTTTTGGTTCTTGTGAAACTATAAAACACTCATTATACACATTTCTTGTAATGATTTTTTTTTTCCTAATATAGAGTGCGTTTCATCCATTTTCGAAATTTTTTGTTTGTAACAAGCTCAAAAACACATAAAAATATATCTCTTTGGTAATGTTATTCTATTTCTTCATATTGGTTGGTTTGCATCCGTTTTAGCGTTTTTCTACATAAATCACTGAAAAGACACGTTTTCAGTAATATTGTTGAAATTGCTGAAAAAAAACACTCAAAAGACAGGTTTCTGGTAAATTCGAGTAATTTCTCCATATAGGTGGCTTTGCATGCACTTCAGGGTTTGGAACATAACTCCGGAAAAAAGCAAAGATTTGGTATCTCGGTACCTATGAAGATGAATAACAATTTTTTTCTCTATAAAGTATTATTAATTTTGTGAGTTTTAGCGTTTTGGTACTTAAGGAACTTAAAAACACTCATAATACATGATTTCTATAATGTACTTTTCTTATACAAACATGGGGTTCTTTACATGTATTTAAGCGTTTTTATAGGTAACATGATAAAAAACACTCAAATTACATATTTTTGGTAATGTTATTCTGTTTCTCTATAAAGGGTGTTTTTACATGCGTTTTAGCGTTTTGCTATGTAAGGAGTTAAAAAACACTTAAAGGCAAGTTCTTCGTAAAAGTTGGTTTTCTTCCCAAGTAATGTGATTGTTCTGCTTTTTAGTGCTTTGTTGCATCACGCTCAAAAACACTCAAAAGACATTTTTCTGGTAATGTCATTTTTTTCCCACATAAAGCTAGTTTCGCATGTAATTTGGCAATTTCGTAACTATGAATGTGAAAAACACTTAAAATACACAATTTAGTAGGGTAGATCTGTTTCTCGATTAAAAGTGTTTTTCATGCATTTCATCATTTTTGTATGTAAGAAACTTCTCTATATACACAATTTTTGCGTTTATTGCCTTGTGGTTCTTGTTAAACTATAAAACACTAATTATACACGATTCTCATAATGTTCTTTTGTTTCCTAATATAGAGTGTTTTCCATCCATTTTTGCATTTTTTGTAGGTAACAAGCATAAAAACACTCAAAATATATATTTTTGGTAATGTTATACTATTTCTTCACATTGGTTGGTTTGCATCTGTTTTAGGTTTTTTCTTCGTAAATCTCTGAAAAGACTCGTTTTCAGTAATTTTGTTGAAATTAATTCTGGTACAGGTTTCTGGTAAAATTGTGTAATTTTCCCATATAGGTGGCTTTGCATGCACCTTAGGGTTTGGTACATAACTCTGGAAAAAAGCTAAAATTTTTTTTTTTATAATTTTTTTTCTTTACCTAATTTCCATGAATTTTGCCAGAATTTTGGCATCTCGGTACGTATGAAGATGAATAACAAAAAAAATAAATAAAAAAAAATAAAAATAAAAATTCATTTATTTTATTTTTTTTTTCTCTATAGTGTTATTTGTGTATTTTAGCTTTTTGGTACTTAAGGAACCTAAACACTCTCATAATACACAATTTTCGAAATATCCTTTCGTTTCACAAACATAGGGTTCTTTGCATGTATTTTAGCGTTTTTATAGGTAACATGATCAAAAACACTTAAAATTCATGTTTTTGGTAATGTTATTTTGTTTTTCAATAAAGGGTGTTTTGCATGCGTTTTAGCGTATTGTTATATAAGGAGTTAAAAACACTTAAAGGCATATTTTTGGTAAAAGTTGGTTTTATTCCCACGTAATGTGATTGTTCTGCTTTTTAGTGCTTTGTTGTATATCACGCTCTAAAACACTCACAAGACACTTTTCTGGTAATGTCATTTTTTTCCCACATAAAACTAATTTCACTTGTAATTTCAAATTTTCGTAACTAAGAATGTGAAAAACACTCAAAATACTCACATTTGGTAAGATAGTTCTGTTTCTCAATTAAAAGTCTTATTCATGAGTTTCAGCATTTTGGAATGTAAGAAACTTCTTTATATACACGAGTTTTTGCGTTTTTTGCCTTGTGGTTCTTGTGAAACTATAAAACACTCATTATACACGTTTCTCGTAATGTCCTTTTACTTCCCAATATAGAGTGTTTTCCATCCATTTTCGCGTTTTTTGTAGGTAACAATTTCAAAAACACTCAAAATATACCTTTTTGGTAATGTTATTCTATTTCTTCATTTTGGTTGGTTTGCATCCGTTTTACCGTTATTGTACGTAAAACTCCGAAAAGACACGTTTTCAGTAATTGTGTGTTGGATTCCCATATAGATTGACTTCCTTGGGTTTTATCGTGTTGGTTCCTAACATGCTGAAAAACACTCATGAGACAGTTTTTTGGCAAAGAGGTTTAATTTCCCCAAATAGGTGTCTTTGCATGCACTTTAGGGGTTTGGTACATAACAGTCCAAAAAAAAAGCTAAATTTAACTTTTTTGATAATGTTCTTATTTCATATAATTTCCTGAACTTTGAAAAAAAAATATCGTATTTTTTTATTTCTTTATTTATTTTTTCTCAATAAAGAGTGTAATTTGTGGCTTTTAGCTTTTTCGTACTTAATGAACTTAAAAACACTCATAATACACTTTTCTCGTAATGTCCTTTCGTTTAACAAAAATAGGGTTGTTTACATGTACTTAAGCGTTTTTATTGGTAACATGATCAAAAACACTCAAAAAACATGTTTTTGGTAATGTTATTCTGTTTCACAATAAAGTGTATTTTGCATGCGTTTTAGTGTTTTGGTATATTATGAGCTCAAAAACACTTATAAGCAAGTTCTTATTAAGAATTGGTTTTATTCCAATGTAATGTCTTTGCCCTGCTTTTTAGTGCTTTATTACCTAACACGCTCAAAAACACTCAACAGACATTTTATCTGGTAATGTTATTTTTTTCCCACATAAAGCTGGTTTCGCATGGAATTTGGGGTTTTGGTAACTAAGAATGAGAAAAACACTCAAAATACACACTTTTAGTAAGATTGTTCTGTTTCTCAATTAAGAGTGTTGTTCATGATTTTCAGCATTTTGGTATCTAGGAAACTTCTTCATATACACTAGTTGTTGCATTTTTTGCCTTGTGGTTCTTTTGAACTATTAAACACTCATTATACACTTTTCTTGCAATGTCCTTTTCTTTCCCATTATAGAGTGCTTTGCATCAATTTTCTTGTTTTTTTTTTTATAGGTAACAAGCTCAAAAACACTCAAAATATACCTTTTTGGTAATGTTTTTCTATTTCTTTATATTGGTTGCTTTGCATCCGTTTTAGCGTTTTTCTACGTAAAACACTGAGAAGACACGTTTTCAGTAACTTTGTTTTGGATCCCCATATAGAGGTGAGTTCCTTATTATTTATCGTTTTGGTGCTTAACATGCTAAAAAACACTCAAAACACAGATTTATGGTAAGGTCGTTAAATTTCTTCATATAGGAGGCTTTGCATGCACTTTAGGGTTTGGTACATAACAGTTCGAAAAAAAAAAGCTGAAATTAACTTTTTTTATAATATTCTTTTATCATACGATTGCCCTGAATTTTCCCAGAATTTTGGCATCTCGGTACTATGAAGATGAATAACAAAAAAAAAAAAAATCCAATTTTTTATATTTTTTATTTATTTTTTTATTTTCTAAATAAAGAGTGTTATTTGTGGGTTTTAGCTTTTTGGTACTTAAAGAACTTAAAAAAAAAAACACTCATAATACACGTTTCTCGTAATGTCCTTTTGTTTCCCAAACATAATGTTCTTTCCATGTATTTAAGCGTTTTTATAGATAACATTATCAAAAAACGCTCAAAATATATGTTTTTGGTAATGTTATTCAGCTTTTCCATAAAGTTTGTTTTGCATGCGTTTTAGCGGTTTATTATATAAGGAACTCAAAAACACTTAAAGGCAAGTTTTTGGTATAAATTGATGTTATTCTAATGTAATTTCATTGCCATGCTTTTTAGTGCTTTATTGCCTATCACGCTCAAAAACACTTAAAAGACACTTTTCTGGTAATGTTATTTTTTTCTCACATAAAGGTGGTGTCGCATGTAATTTGGGGTTTTGATAACTAAGAATGTGAAAAGCACGCAAAATACACGCATTTAGTAAGGTTGTTCTGTTTCTTAGTTAAGAGTGTTATTTATGAGTTTCAGTATTTTGGTATCTAGGAACATTCTCCATATACACGAGTTTTTGTGTTTTTTGCCTTTTGGTTCGGTTGAACTATAAAAAACTCATTATACACTTTTCTTGCAAAGTCATTTTCTTTTCTTATGTAGAGTGCTTTGCATCAATTTTCCCGTTTTTTTTTTGTAGGTAACAAGCACAAAAACACTCAAAATATACCTTTTTGGTAATGTTTTTCTATTTGTTGATATTGGTTGGTTTGCATCCGTTTCAGCGTTTTTCTACGTAAAACACTGAAAACTTTTCAGCAATTTTGTTTTGGATTCTCATATAGGGTGAGTTCCTTATTATTTATCGTTTTGGTGCCTAACATGCTGAAAAACACTCAAAAAACAAATTTCTGGTAAGGTCGTGTATATAGAGAAGTTTCTTACATACAAAAATGCTAAAACTCATGAATAACACTTTTAATTGAGAAACAGAACTACCTTACCAAATGTGTGTATTTTGAGTGTTTTTCACATTCTTAGTTACGAAAATCCCAAATTACATTTATACATTATTTTGTTACATTATTTTGAGTGTTTTTGATCATGTTACCTATAAAAACGCTTAAATACATGCAAAGAACCCTATGTCTGTGAAACGAAGGGACATTACGAAAATCGTGTATTATGATTGTTTTTAAGTTCCTTAAGTACCAAAAAACTAAAACCCACAAATAGAGAAAAAATAAATAACTAAAAAAATAGATTTTTTTTTGCTATTTATCTAAATAGGTATGAAAATGCCAAAATTCACGCAAAATTCAGGGAAATTATGTAAAAAAACATATTATAAAAAAAAATATTTAGCTTTTTTCCGGAATTATGTACCATACCCAGAAGTGCATCCAAAGCCACCTATATGGGGAAATTACACTTTACCAAAAATCTGTCTTTTGAGTGTTTTTTCCAGCAATTTCAACAATACTACTGAAAACGTGTCTTTTCAGTGTTTTACGAAGAAAAACGCTAAAACGGATGCAAGCCAACCAATATGAAGAAATACAATAACATTACCAAAAGATATATTTTGAGTGTTTTTCAGCTTGTTACCTACAAAAAATGCGAAAATGGATGGAAACAAAAGAACATAACGAAAAACGTGTATAATGAGTGTTTTATAGTTTCACACGAACCACAAGGCAAAAAACGCAAACATTCGTGTATTTAGAGAAGTTTTTTACATACCAAAATGCTGAAATGCATGAATAATACTTTTAATTGAGAAACAGAACTACCTTACCAAATGTGTTTATTTTGAGTGTTTTTCACATTCTTAGTTACGAAAATCCAAAATTACATGCGAAACTACCTTTATGTGGGAAAAAAAAATGACATTACCCAAAAAAAGTGTCTTTTTAGTGTTTTTGAGCGTGATATGCAACAAAGCACTAAAATGCAGAACAATCACATTACATGGGAATAAAACCAACTTTTACGAAGAACTTGCCTTTAAGTGTTTTTTAACTCCTTACATACCAAATCGCTAAAACGCATGCAAAACACCCTTTATGGAGAAACAGAATAACATTACCAAAAACATGTATTTTGAGTTTTTTTTATCATGTAACCTATAAAAACGCTTAAATACATGTAAAGGACCCTATGTTTGTATAACAAAAAGAACATTCATGAGTTTTAGCATTTTTGTATGTAAGAAACTTCTCTATATACACGAGTTTTTTGCGTTTTTTGTCTTGTGATTCTTGTGAAACTATAAAACAATCATTATACACGTTTCTCTAAATGTCCTTTTTTCTTCCCAATATAGAATGCTTTTACATCCATTTTCGCGTTTTTTTTTGTAGGTAAAAAGCCCCAAAACACGTTTTGGTAATGTTATTCTATTTCTTCATATTCGTTGCTTTGCATCCGTTTTAGCGTTTTTTCTACGTAAAACGCTGAAAAGACACGTTTTCAGTAATTTTGTTTTGGATTCACATATTGACTGACTTCCATATATTTTATTATTTTAACGCTTAAATACATGTAAAGGACCCTATGTTTGTATAACAAAAGGACATTACGAAAATCGTGTATTATGAGTGTTTTTAAGTTCCTTAAGTACCAAAAAGCTAAAACCCACAAAGAACACTCTTTATAGAGAGAAAAAAAATTTTTTTTTTTTGTTATTCATCTTCATAGGTACCGAGATGCCAAAATTCTGGCAAAATTCATGGAAATTTTGTAAAAAAAAATCTTTATAAAAAAATAAGTTTAGCCTTTTTCCGGAGTTATGTACACACCCTGAAGTGGATGCAAATCCATCTATATGGAGAAATTACACGACTTTACCAGAAAACTATCTTTTGAATGTTTTTCAGCAATTTCAACAATATTACTGAAAACGTGTCTTTTCAGTGATTTACTTAAAAAAACGCTAAAACGGATGTAAACCAACCAATAAGAAGAAATAGAATAACATTACCAAAAAGATATATTTTGATGTGTTTTTGAGCTTGTTACCTACAAAAAAAGCAAAAAATGGATGGAAAGCACTTTTTATTGGCAAAGAAAAGGACATTACGAGAAACGTGTATGAGTGTTTTATAGTTTGACAAGAACCACAAGGTAAAAAACTAAAAAACTCGTGTACATAAAGAAGTTTCATACATACCAAAACGATGAAACTCATGAATAACACTTTTAATTTTGAAACAGAAAAACCTTACCAAATGTGTGTAATAGAAAAGTTTCTTACATACCAAAATGCTGAAACTCATGAATAACACTTTTAATTAAGAAATAGAAAAACCGTATTAATGCCTGTGTTTTGATTTTTTTTTTCACATTCTTAGTTACGAAATTCCCAAATTCCATGGAAAACTAGCTTTATGTGGGAAATAAATGATATTACCAGAAAAGTGTCTTTTGAGTGTTTTGAGCGTGTTAGGCAATAAAGCACTAAAAAGCAGGGTAATAACATTACATGGGAATAAAAACAACTTTTACCAAGAACTTGCCTTTAAGTGTTTTTGAGCTCATTACATACCAAAACGCTAAAACTCATGCAAAACACCTTTTAAGGAGAAACAGAATAAAATTACCAAAAACATATATTTTTTGGGTTTTGATCATGTTATCTATGAAAACGCTTAAATACATATAAAGAACCTTATGTTTGCGAAACGAAAGGACATTACGAGAAATGTGTATTAAAAGTGTTTTTAAGTTCCTTAAGTACCAAAAAGATAAAACCCACAAATAACACTCTTTATTTAGAAAAAAAAGTAAGAAAATAAAAAATAGGATTTTTTTTTTGTTATTCATCTTCATATGTACCGAGATTCCAAAATTCTGGGAAAATTCAGGGCTATTATATGATAAAAGAAAATTATCAAAAAAATTAATTTTATCTTTTTTTTCGGACTGTTATATACCAAACACTAAAGTGCATCCAAAGACTCCTATATGAGGAAATTAAACGACCTTACCAGAAATCTGTTTTTTGAGTGTTTTTCAGCATGTTAGGCACCAAAACGATAAATAATAAGGAACTCACCCTATATGAGAATCCAAAACAAAATTGCTGAAAAGTTTTCAGTGTTTTACGTAGAAAAAACGCTGAAACGGATGCAAACCAATCAATATCAACAAATAGAAAAACATTACCAAGAAGGTATATTTTGAGTGTTTTTGTGCTTGTTACCTACAAAAAAAAAAACGGGAAAATTGATGCAAAGCACTCTACATAAGAAAAGAAAAGGACTTTGCAAGAAAAGTGTATAATGTGTTTTTTATAGTTCAAACGAACCAAAAGGCAAAAAACACAAAAACTCGTGTATATGGAGAATGTTCCTAGATACCAAAATGCTGTAACTCATGAATAACACTCTTAACTGAGAAACAGAACAACCTTACTAAATGCGTGTATTTTGCGTGCTTTTCACATTCTTAGTTATTAAAACCCCAAATTACATGCGAAACCACTTTTATGTGAGAAAAAATGACATTACCAGAAAAGTGTCTTTTAAGTGTTTTTGAGCGTGATAGGCAATAAAGCACTAAAAAGCACGGCAATGAAATTACATTAGAATAACATCAATTTATACCAAAAACTTGCCTTTAAGTGTTTTTGAGCTCCTTATATAATAAACCGCTAAAACGCATGCAAAACAAACTTTATGGAAAAGCTGAATAACATTACCAAAAACATATATTTTGAGCGTTTTTTGATCATGTTATCTATAAAAACGCTTAAATACATGGAAAGAACATTATGTTTGGGAAACAAAAGGACATTACGAGAAACGTGTATTATAAGTGTTTTTTTTTAAGTTCTTTAAGTACCAAAAAGCTAAAACCCACAAATAACACTCTATTTAGAAAATAAAAAAAAAAATATATAAAAAATATAAAAAATTGGATTTTTTTTTTTTTGTTATTCATCTTCATAGTACCGAGATGCCAAAATTCTGGGAAAATTCAGGGCAATCGTATGATAAAAGAATATTATAAAAAAAGTTAATTTCAGGGTTTTTTTTTTCGAACTGTTATGTACCAAACCCTAAAGTGCATGCAAAGCCTCCTATATGAAGAAATTTAACGACTTTACCATAAATCTGTGTTTTGAGTGTTTTTTAGCATGTTAAGCACCAAAACGATAAATATTAAGGAACTCACCTCTATATTGGGATCCAAAACAAAGTTACTGAAAACGTGTGTTTTCAGTGTTTTACGTAGAAAAACGCTAAAACGGATGCAAAGCAACCAATATAATAAAATAGAAAAACGTTACTAAAAAGGTATATTTTGAGTGTTTTTGAGCTTATTACCTACAAAAAACGCGAAAATTGATGGAAAACACTCTATATTGAAAAACAAAAGGACATTGCAAGAAAAGTGTATAATGAGTGTTTTATAGTTCAAAAGAACCACAAGGCAAAAAACGCAAAATCTCGTGTATATGGAGAGGTTTCCTAGATACAAAAATGCTGAAACTTATGTATAACATTCCAAATTTAGAAACAGAACAACCTTAATAAATGCCTGTATTTTGAGTGCTTTTCACATTCTTAGATACCAAAACCCCAAATTGCATGCGAAAATAGTTTTGTGGGAAAAAAAAGACTTTACCAGAAAAGTGTGTTTTGAGTTTTTTAAGCGTGATAGGCAATAAAGCACTAAAAAGGAAGGCAATCACATTATATTGGAGGAAAACGAATTTTACCAAGAACTTGCCTTTAAGTGTTTTTTGAGCTCCTTATATACCAAAACACTAAAAACGCATGCAAAACTCTCTTTATGGTGAAACAGAATAATATTACCAAAAACATATATTTTAAGTGTTTTTGGTCATGTTACCAATGAAAACGCTAAAATACATTTTTTACATACATATTTTTAGGAAACGAAAGGATATTACGAGAAACGTGTATTATGAGTGTTTTTAAGTTCATTAATTACCAAAAAGCTAAAAGCCACAAATAACACTCTTTATTGAGAAACAAAAAATAAATAAAAAAAAAAATACGATATTTTTTTTCTTTCTTATTCATCTTCACAGGTACCGAGATGCCAAAATTCGGGCAAAATTCAGGAAATTATGTGTAATAAGAACATTATCAAAAAAGTTAAGTTTAGTTTTTTTTTCGGACTATTATGTACCTAACCCCTAAAGTGCATGGGGAAATTAAACGTCTTTGCCAGAAAACGGTCTTATGAGAGATTTCAGCATCTTAGGAACCAACACGATAAATAACATGGAAGTCAATCTATATGGGAATCCAAAACAATATTACTAAAAACGTGTTTTTTCGGTGTTTTTCGTAGAAAAATGCTAAAACGGATGCAAACCAAGCAATATGAAGGAATAGAATAACATTACCAAAAAGGTATATTTTGAGTGTTTTTGAAATTGTTACCTACAAAAAACGCGAAAATAGATGGAAAGCTCTCTATATTGGGAAGCAAAAGGACATTACGAGAAACGTGTATAATGAGTGTTTTATAGTTTCACAAGAACTACAAGGCAAAAAACGCAAAAACTCGTGTATATAGAGAAGTTTCTTACATTCCAAAATGCTGAAACTCTGGAACAACACTTTTAATTGAGAAACAGAACAATCTTACTAATTGCATTTATTTTGAGTGCTTTTCACATCCTTAGTTACCAAAACCCCAAATTGCATGCGAAACTAGCTTTATGTGGGAAAAAAATGATATTACCAGAAAAATGTCTTTTGAGTGTTTTTGAGCGTGTTAGGCAATAAAGCACTAAAAAAAAGGGCAATCACATTACATTTAAATAAAACCAATTTTTAACAAGAACTTGCCTTTAAGTGTATTTGAGCTCCCTATATACCAAAACACTAAAATGCATGCAAAATACACTTTAGGGTGAAACAGAATAACATTACCAAAAACATGTATTTTTGAGTGTTTTTGATCATGTTACCAATAAAAACGCTTAAATACATGCAAAGAACCCTATTTTTGGGAAACGAAAGGACATTACGAGAAACGTGTATTATGAGTGTTTTTAAGTTTATTAAGTACGAAAAAGCTAAAAGCCACAAATTACACTCTTTATTGAGAAAAATAAATAAATAAATAAAAAAATACGATATTTTTTTTTCATTCTTATTTATCTTCACAGGTAAGGAGGTGCCAAAATTCGGTCAAAGTTTAGGAAATTATATAAAAAAAGAACATTATCAAAAAAAGTTACATTTAGCTTTTTTTTCGGACTATTATGTACCAAACCCCTAAATTGCATGCAAAGCCACCTATATGGGGAAATTGAACGTCTTTGCCAGAAAACTGACTTATGAGGGTTTTTCAGCATGTTAGGAACCAACATGATAAAACACAAGGAAGTCAATCTATATGGGAATCCAAAAATAAATTACTGAAAACGCGTCTTTTCGGTGTTTTACGTAGAAAACGCTAAAACGGATGCAAACCAACCAAAATGAAGAAATAGAATAACATTACCAAAAATGTATATTTTGAGTGTTTTTGATATTGTTACCTACAAAAAACGCCAAAATGGATGGAAAGCACTCTATATTGGGAGGCAAAAGGCACCAAAAAGCATTTTAGGCACCAAAATGATAAATAATATGAAAGTCACTCTATATGGAAATCCAAAGCAATATTACTGGAAACGTGTCTTTTAAAAGATATACGTAGAAAAACGCTAAAACAGATGCAAACCAACCAATATGAAGAAATAGAATAACATTACCAAAACATATATTTTGTAAGTCCTTGATCTTGTTACATAAAAAAAAATGCGAAAATATATGCAAAGCACTCTATATAAGTAAAAAAAAAAAAAAGGACATAACGAGAAACGTGTATAATGAGTGTTGTATAGTTTCACCAGAATCACAAGGCAAAAAACGCAAAAACTCGACTATATGGAGAAGTTTCTATGATACCAAAATACTGAAACTCATGAATAACACTCTTAATCAAGAAACAGAACAACCTTACTAAATGCGTGGATTTTGAGTGTTATTTTACATTCTTAGTTACCAAAACCCCAAATTACATGCAAAACTAGCTTTATGTAGGAAAAAAATGACATTATCAGAAAAGTGTCATTGAGTGTTTTTGACCGTGATAGGCAATAAAGCACTAAAAAGCAGGGCAATCATATTACATGGGAATAAAACCAACTTTTACGAAGAACTTGCCTTTTAGTGTTTTTGACACGCATTTAGTAAGGTTGCTCTGTTTCTCAATTAAGAGTGTTATTCAAGAGTTTCAGCATATACACGAGTTTTTGCGTTTTTTGCCTTGTGGTTTTTTTGAACTATAAAACATTCATTATACACTTTTCTCGCAATGTCCCTTTGTTTCCCAATATAGAGTGCTTTGTATCAATTTTTTGCGTTTTTTTTTTGTAGGAAACAAGCACAAAAACACTCAAAATATACATTTTTGGTAATGTTATTCTGCTTCTTGATATTGGTTGGTTTGTATCAGTTTTAGCGTTTTTCTACGTAAAACACTGAGAAGACACGTTTTCAGTAATTTTCTTTTGGATTCCCACATAGAGTGAGTTCCTTATTATTTATCGTTTTGGTGCCTTATATGCTGAAAAAACACTGAAAAGACATATTTCTTGTTAGGTCTTTAATTTCCTCATATGGGAGGCTTTGCATGTCTTTTAAGTGTTTGTGAGCGTGTTACGCAATAAAGCCCTAAATGCCAGGGCAATCACATTATATGGGAATAAAACCAAATTTTACCAAGAACTTAACTTTAAGTGTTTTTGAGCTCCTTACGTACCAAAACGCTAAAACGCATACAAAATAAATTTCATGGAGAAACAGAATAACATTATAAAATACATGTTTTTTGAGTGTTTTTGATTATGTTATGTATAAAAACGGTTAAATACATGTAAAGAACCTTATTTTTGGGAAACGAAAGAATATTACGAGAAACGTGTATTATGAGTGATTTTTTAATTTCCTTCAGTACCAAAAAGCTAAAACCCACAAATAACACTCTTTAGAAAAATATATAGATAAAAAAAATGGGATTTTTTTGGGGGGGTTATTCATCTTCATAGGTACCGAGATGCTAAAATTCTGCCAAAATTCACGGAATTTATGTGGAAAAAAGAATATTATCATAGAAGTTAATTATAGCTTTTTTTTTCGGATTGTTATGTACCAAACCCTAAAATGCATGCAAAGCCACCTATATAAGGAAGATAAAGGACTTTACCAGAAACCTGTTTTTTCAGTGTTTTTCAGCATGTTAGGCACCAAAACGATAAATAATATGGAAGTCAGTCAATATGTGAATCCAAAAGAAAATTACTGAAAACGTGTCTTTTCAGTGTTTTACGTAGAAAAACGCTAAAGTGGATACAAACCATCCTATATGAAGAAATAGAATAACATTACCAAAAAGATATATTTTGAATGTTTTTTGAACTTATTTACAAAAAATGCAAAAAATCGATGTAAAGCAATCTATATTAGGAAACAAAAGGATATTACGAGAAACGTGTATAATGAGTGTTTTATAGTTTTAAAAGAATGACAAGGCAATACACGCAAAAACTCGTGTATATAGAGAAATCTTTTACATACCAAAATTAATAAATGCATGAATAACACTTTTAATCGATTAACAGAACTACCTTACCAAATTGAGTATTTTGAGTGTTTTTCACATTCTTAGTTACGAAAATGCCAAATTACATGCGAAACTACCATCATTTGGGAAAAAAAATGACATTACCAGAAAAATGTCTTTTGAGTGTATTTCAGCGTGATATGCAACAAATCACTAAAAAGCAGAACGATCACATTACATGGGAACAATCCCAACTTTTACGAAGAATTTGCCTTTAAGTGTTTTTTAACCCCTTATATACCAAACCGCTAAAACGCATGCAAAACAAACTTTATGGAGAAACAGAATAACATTAGCAAAAACATGTATTTTCAGTGTTTTTTGATCATGTTATCTATAAAAACGCTAAAGTACATGCAAAGAACATTATGTTTGGGAAGCAAAAGGACATTACAAGAAAGGTGTATTATGAGTGGGTTTTTTTAAGTTCCTTAAGTACCAAAAAGCTAAAACCCACAAAAAACACTCTTTATTTAGAAAAAAAAAAATAAATAAATAAATAAAATAAATAGGATTTTTTTTTTCATAGGACATTTCATTCATAGGTACCGAGATGCCAAAATTCTGGGAAAATGCAGGGCAATTATGTCATAAAAGAATATTATGAAAAAAATTTCTTTCTTTTTCATCTTCACAGGTACCGAGATGCCAAAATTTGGGCAAAATTCAGGAAATTATATGAAATAAGAACATTATCAAAAAAGTTAAATTTAGCTTTTTTTTTCGTACTGTTATGTACCATACCCTAAAGTGCATGCAAAGCCACCTATATGGGGAAATTAAACGTCTTTCAAAAAAAAATGTGTTATGAGTGTTTTTCAACTTGTTAGGCACCATAACGGTAAATAACATGCAAGTCACTCTATATGGGAATCTAAAACAAAATTACTGAAAACGTGTCTTTTCGGTGTTTTCCGTAGAAAAACCCTAAAACGGATGCAAACCAACCAATAGGAAGAAATAAAATAACATTACCAAAAAGGTACATTTTGAGTGTTTTTGACCTTGTTACCTACAAAAAACGCGAAAATGGATGCAAATCACTCCCTATTGGGAAACAAAAGGACATTACGAGAAACGCGTATAATGAGTGTTTTATTATTTTTGAGCAAAAGAACTTGTGGTTCACAAGAACCACAAGGCAAAAAACGCAAAAACTCGTGTATATAAAGAAGTTTCTTGGATACCAAAATGCTTAAACTCTTGAATAACAATATTAATTGAGAAACAGAACAACATTACCAAATGCGTGTATTGTGAGTGTTTTTTTTTCACATTCTTAGCAAAACCCCAAATAGCATGCGAAACTAGCTTTATGTGTTAAAAAAAACTGACATTACCAGAAGTGTCTTTTGAGTGTTTTTGAACGTGTTAGGCAATAAAGCACTAAAAAGCAGGGCAATCATATTACATTGGAATAAAACCAACTTTTACCAAGAACTTGCCTTGAAGTGTTTTTCAGCTCCTTACATAACAAATCGCTAAAACGCATGCAAAACACTCCTTTATGGAGAAGCAGAATAACATTACCTTAAAACAAGTGTTTTTGAGTGTTTTTTATCATGTTACCTATAAAAACACTTAAATACATGCAAAGATCCCTATATTTGGGAAACGAAAGGACATTACGAGAAATGTGTATTTTGAATGTTTTTAAGTTCCTTAAGTACCAAAACGTTAAAACCTACAAATAACACCCTATATAGAGAGAAAAAAAAATAGCATTTTTATTTTTTTTGTTATTGATGTTCATAGGTACCAAGATGCCAAAATTCTGCCAAAATTCAGGGAAATTATGTGGAAAAAAGAACATTATCGAAAAAGATAATTTTACCTTTTTTCGGAGTTATGTACCAAACCATAAAGTGTATGCAAAGCCACCTATTTGGGAAAATTTAACGACTTTACAAGAAACCTGTCTTTTAAGTGTTTTTTCGCATGTTAGGTACCAAAACGATAGATAATATGAAAGTCACTCTATATGGAAATCCAAAACAAAATTACTGAAAACGTGTCTTTTAAAAGATTTACGTAGAAACACGCTAAAACGGATGCAAACCAACCAATATGAAAAAATAGAATAATATTACCAGAAAAGTATATTTTGTGTGTTTTTGATCTTGTTACATAAAAAAACACAAAAATGGATGGAAAGCACTGTATATTAGGAAAAAAAAGGACATAACGAAAAACGTGTATAATGAGTGTTTTATAGTTTCACCAGAATCACAAGGCAAAAAACGCAAAAACTCGTATGTGTGGAGAAGTTTCCAAGATACCAAAATCCTGAAACTCATGAATAACTTTCTTAATCAAGAAACAGAGCAACCTTACTGAATGCGTGTATTTTGAGTGTTTTTTTTACATTCTGAGTTACCAGAATCCCAAATTCCATGCGAAACTAGCTTTATATGGGAAAATGACATTACCAGAAAAGTGTCTTTCAGTGTTTTTGAGACTGTTAGGCAATAAAGCACTAAAAAGCAGAGCAATCACATTACATGGGAATAAAACCAACTTTTACGAAGGACTTGCCTTTTAGTGTTTTTGACACGCATTTAGTAAGGTTGTTTTGTTTCTCAATTAAGAGTGTTATTCATGAGTTTCAGAATTTTGGTATCTAGGAAACTTCTCCATATACACGAGTTTTTGCGTTTTTGGCTTGTGTTTTTTTTATCTATAAAACATCCATTATACACTTTTCTCGCAATGTCCCTTTGTTTCCCAATATAGAGTACTTTGTATCAATTTTTTTTGCGTTTTTTTTTGTAGGTAACAAGCTCAAAAACACTCAAAATATACATTTTTGGTAATGTTTTTCTGCTTCTTGATATTGGTTGGTTTGCATCAATTTTAGCGTTTTTCTACGTAAAACACTGAGAAGACACATTTTCAGTAATTTTTTTTTGGATTCCCACATAGAGTGAGTTCCTTATTTTTTATCTTTTTGGTGCCTAACAAGCTGAAAAACACTCAAAAAACAGATTTCTGGTAAGGTTTTTAATTTCCTCACATGGGAGGCTTTGCATGTTTTTTTAGTGTTTTATGAGCGTTTTATGAAAATAAAGCACTAAAAGCCAGGGCAATCACATTACATGGGAATAAAACCAAATTTTACCAAGAACATGCCTTTAAGTGTTTTTGAGCTCCTTATATACCAAAACGCTAAAACGCATGCAAAATACATTTTATGGAGAAACAGAAAAACATTACCAAATACATGTATTTTCAGTGTTTTTGATCATGTTATTTATAAAAACGGTTAAATACATGCAAAGAACCTTATATTTGGGAAACGAAAGGACATTACGAGAAACATGTATTATGAGTGTGTTTTTAAGTTCCTTTAGTACCAAAAAGCTAAAACCCACAAATAACACTCTTTATTTAAAAAATAAATAATAAAAAAAAAATAAATTTGATTTTTTTTTTTTTGTTATTCATTTTCATAGGTACCGAGATGCCAAAATTCTGGGAAAATTCAGGGCAATAATGTGATAAAAGAATATTATCAAAAAAGTTAATTTCAGCTTTTTTTGTTCGGACTTATGTACCAAACTTACCAGAATCTGTGGTTTGTGTGTTTTTTAGCATGTTAGGCACCGAGACGATAAATAATAAGGAACTCATTCTATATGGGAATCCAAAACAAAGTTACAGAAAACGTGTCTTCTCAGTGTTTTACGTAGAAAAACGTTAAAAGGGATGCAAACCAACCAATATCAAGAAATAGAAAAACGTTTCCAAAAAAGTATATTTTGAGTGTTTTTGATCTTTTTACCTACAAAAACGCGAAAATTGATGCAAAGCACTCTATATTGGGAAACAAGAGGACATTGCAACAAAAGTGTATAATGAGTGTTTTATAGTTCAAAAGAACCACAAAGCAAACAACGCAAAAACTCGTGTATATGGAGAGATTTCCTAGATACCAAAATGCTGTAACTTATGAATAACTCTCTTAATTGAGAAACAGAACAATCTTACTAAATGCGTGGATTTTAAGTGCTTTTCACATTCTTAGTTACCAAAAACTCCAAATTACATGCGAAAATAGCTTTATAGGGAAGAAAAAAAATGAATTTACCAGAAAAGTGTCTTTTGAGTGTTTTTCAGCGTGATAGGTAATAAACCACTCAAAAGCAGGGCAATCACATTACATTGGAATATAATCATTTTTTACCAAGAACTTGCCATAAGTGTTTTTGAGCTCCTTATATACAAAACTGCTAAAACGCATGCAAAACACACTTTATGGAGAAACAGAATAACATTACCAAAACCTAGTATTTTGAGTGTTTTTGATCATGTTATCTATAAAAACGCTTAAATACATGCAAAGAACCTTTTGTTTGGGAAACGAAAGGACATTACAAGAAACGCGTATTATGAGTGTTTTTAAGTTCCTTAAGAACCAAAAAGGTAAATCCCATAAATAACACTCTTCATTGAGAAAAAAATAAATAAATAAAAAAAAATTTTGATTTTTTTTTATTTATCTTCATAGGTACCGAGATGCCAAAATTCTGGTAAAAATTCAGCGCACTTATATGATAAAAGAATATTTTCAAAAAAGTTAATTTTAGCTTTTTTGGGGGGACTTATTTACCAAACACTAAAGTGCATGCAAAGCCTCCTATATGAGGAAATTAAACGACCTTATCAGAAATCTCTCTTTTGAGTATTCTTCAGCATGTTAGGCACCAAAACAATAAATAATAAGGAACTCACTCTATATGGGAATTAAAAAAAAAATTACTGAAAACGTGTCTTCTCAGCGTTATACGTAGAAAAACGCTAAAAAGGATGCAAACAAACCAATATAAAGAAATAGAAAAACATTACCAAAAAGGTATATTTTGAGTGTTTTTGAGCTTGTTACCTATAAAAAAAAATAAGAAAATTCATGCAAAGCACTCTATAATGGGAAAGAAAAGGACATTGCAAGAAAAGTGTATAATGAGTGTTTAATAGTTCAAAAGAACCACAAGGCAAAAAATGCAAAAACTAGTGTATATGAAGAAGTTTCCTAGATACCAAAATGCTGAAACTCATGGACAACACTCTTAATTGAGAAACAGAACAATCTTACTAAAAGTGTGTATTTTGAGTGCTTTTCACATTCTTATTTACCAAAACCCCAAATTCCATACGAAACCAGCTTTATGTGGGAAAAAAAATAACATTACCAGAAAAATGTCTGTTTAGTGTTTTTGAGCGTGTTAGGTAATAAAGCACTAAAAAGCAGGGCAAAGACATTACATTGGAATAAAACCAATTTTTAATAATAACTTGCTTATAAGTGTTTTTGAGCTCCTTATATACCAAAACACTAAAACGTATGCAAAATACACATTATTGTGAAACAGAATAACATTACCAAAAACATGTTTTTTGAATGTTTTTGATCATGTTACCAATAAAAACGCTTCAGTACATGCAAACAACCCTATTTTTGGGAAACGAAAGGACATTACGAGAAAAGTGTATTATGAATGTTTTTAAGTTCATTAAGTACGAAAAAGCTAAAAGCCACAAATTACACTCTTTATTGAGAAAAAATAAATAAAGAAATAAAAAAATACGATTTTTTTTTTCATTCTTATTCATATTCACAGGTAACGAGGTGCCAAAATTCGGTCAAAGTTCAGGAAATTATATGAAAAAAGAACATTATCAAAAAAGTTAAATTTAGCTTTTTTTTCGGATTGTTATGTACCAAACAACTAAAGTGCATGCAAAGCCACCTATATGGAAAAATTAAACACTAATAAGAGTGTTTTTCAGCATGTTAGGAACCAACACGATAAAACCCAAGGAAGTCAATTTATATGGGAATCTAAAACAAAATTACTGAAAACGTGTCTTTTCGGAGTTTTTACGTACAATAACGCTAAAACGGATGCAAACCAACCAAAATGAAGAAATAGAATAACATTACCAAAAAGGTATATTTTGAGTGTTTTTGAAATTGTTACCTACAAAAAACGCGAAAATGGATGAAAAGCACTCTATATTGGGAAGCAAAAGGACATTAAGAGAAACGTGTATAATGAGTGTTTTATAGTTTCACAAGAACCAAAAGGCAAAAAACTCAAAAACTCGTATATATAAAGAAGTTTCTTACATTCCAAAATGCTGAAACTCATGAATAAGACTTTTAATTGAGAAACAGAACTATCTTACCAAATGTGAGTATTTTGAGTGTTTTTCACATTCTTAGTTACGAAAATCCGAAATTACAAGTGAAATTAGTTTTATGTGGGAAAAAAATGACATTACCAGAAAAGTGTCTTGTGAGTGTTTTAGAGCGTGATATACAACAAAGCACTAAAAAGCAGAACAATCACATTACATGGGAATAAAACCAACTTTTACCAAATATATGCCTTTAAGTGTTTTTAACTTCTTATATAACAAAACGCTAAAACGCATGCAAAACACCCTTTATGGAAAAACAAAATAACATTACCAAAGCATGAATTTTAAGTGTTTTTGATCATGTTACTTATAAAAACGCTAAAATGCATGCAAAGAACCCTATGTTTGTGAAACGAAAGGATATTTCGAAAATTGTGTATTATGAGAATTTTTAGGTTCCTTAAGTACCAAAAAGCTAAAATACACAAATAATACACTTTATAGAGAAAAAAATAAAATAAATGAATACAAATTTTTTTTTTTGTTATTCATCTTCATAGGTACCGAGATGCCAAAATTCCGGGAAAATTCATGGAAATTAGGTAAAGAAAAAAAAAATAATAATTTTAGCTTTTTTCCAGAGTTATGTACCAAACCCTAAGGTGCATGCAAAGCCACCTGTATTTAAAAATTACACAATTTTACCAGAAACCTGTACCAGAATGAATTTTAACAAAATTACTGAAAACGAGTCTTTTCAGAGATTTACGAAGAAAAAACCTAAAACAGATGCAAACCAACCAATGTGAAGAAATAGTATAACATTACCAAAAAGATATATTTTGAGTGTTTTTATGCTTGTTACCAACAAAAAATGCAAAAATGGATGGAAAACACTCTATATTAGGAAACAAAAGAACATTATGAGAAACGTGTATAATTAGTGTTTTATAGTTTAACAAGAACCACAAGACAATAAACGCAAAAATTGTGTATATAGAGAAGTTTCTTACATACAAAAATGAAATGCATGAAAAACACTTTTAATCGAGAAACAGATCTACCCTACCAAATTGTGTATTTTGAGTGTTTTTCACATTCATAGTTACGAAATTGCCAAATTACATGCGAAACTAGCTTTATGTGGGAAAAATGACATTACCAGAAAAATGTCTTTTGAGTGTTTTTGAGCGTGATGCAATAAAGCACTAAAAAGCAGAACAATCACATTACTTGGGAATAAAACCAACTTTTACGAAGAACTTGCCTTTAAGTGTTTTTTAACTCCTTACATACCAAAACGCTAAAACGCATGTAAAAACACCTTTTATGGAGAAACAGAATAACATTACCAAAAAATATGTAATTTGAGTGTTTTTTATCATGTTACCTATAAAAACGCTTAAATACATGTAAAGAACCCCATGTTTGTATAAGAAAAGGACATTAGGAAAATGATGAGTGTTTTTAAGTTCCTTAAGTACCAAAAAGCTAAAACTCACAAATAATACTTTATAGAGAAAAAAAAAATTGCTATTCATCTTCATAGGTACGAAGATACCAAATCTTTGTTTTTTTCCGGAGTTATGTTGCAAACCCTGAAGTGCATGCAAAGCCACCTATATGGAGAAATTACTCGAATTTACCAGAAACCCGTCTTTTGAGTGTTTTTTTTAGTAATTTCAACAATATTACTGAAAACGTGTCTTTTCAGTGATTTATGTAGAAAAACGCTAAAACGGATGCAAACCAACCAATATGAAGAAATAGAATAACATTACCAAAAAGACATATTTTTGTGTTTTTGAGCTTGTTACCAACAAAAAATTTCGAAAATGGATGAAACGCACTCTATATTAGGAAAGAAAAAATCATTACAAGAAATGTGTATAATGAGTGTTTTATAGTTTCACAAGAACCACAAGGCAAAAAACTAAAAAACTCGTGTACATAAAGAAGTTTCTTACACACCAAAATGCTGAAACTCATGAATAACACTTTTAATTGAGAAACAGAACTACCTTACCAAATGTGTGTATTAAAAAAGTTTCTTACATACCAAAATACTGAAGCTCATGAATAACACTTTTAATTAAAAAACAGAACAACCTTACTAAATGCCTGTATTTTGAGTGTTTTTCACATCTTTAGTTACCAAAACCCCAAATCCCATGCGGGAAAAAAATAATATTACCAGAAAATGTCTTTCGAGTTTTTTGAGAGAGTTAGGCAATAAACCACTAAAAAGCAGGGCAATCACATTACATGGGAGTAAAACCAACTTTTACCAAGAACTTGCTTTTAGGTGTTTTTGAGCTCATTACATACCAAAACGCTAAAATGCATGCAAAACACCTTTTATGTACAAAAATAATAACATTATCAAAAACATGTATTTAAATACAGGCAAAGAATCTTATGTTTGGGAAAGTAAAGGACATTACGAGAAATATGTATTATGAGTGTTTTTAAGTTCCTTAAGTATTAAAAAGCTAAAACCCACAAATAACTCTCTTTATTTGTAAAAACTAAATAAATAAAAAATATAAAAAATAGGATTTATTTATTTATTTTTTTGTTAATCATCTTCTTAGATACCGAGATGCCAAAATTCTGGGGAAATTCCGGGCTATTATATGATAAAAGAAAGTTATCAAAAAAGTTAATTTTAGTTTTCTTTTTCCGGACTGGTATATACCAAACCCTTAAAGTGCATGCAAAGCCTCCTATATGAGGAAATTAAACGACCTTAAAAGAAATCTGTCTTTTGAGTGTTTTTCAGAATGTTAGGCACCAAAAAGATAAATAAATAAGGAACTCACTTTATATGGGAATCCAAAACAAAATTACTGAAAACGTGTCTTCCCAGTGTTTTACGTAGAAAAACACTAAAATGGATGCAAACCAACCAATATCAAGAAATAGAAAAAAACATTACCAAAAAGGTATATTTTGAGTGTTTTTGAGCTTCTTACCTACAAAAAAAATGCTAAAATTGATACAAAGCACTCTATATTGGGAAACAGAGGGACATTGCGAGAAAAGTGTATAATGAGTGTATTATAGTTCAAAAGAACAACAAGGCAAAATACGCAAAAACACGTATATATGGAAAAGTTTCCTAGATACAAAAATGATGAAACTCATGAATAACACTCTTAATTGTGAAACAGAACAACCTTACCAAATTCGTGTGTTTTGAGTGTTTTTCATATTCTTAGTTACTAAAAACGCAAATTTCATGCGAAACCAGATTTATATGGGAAAACATAACATTTCTAGAAAAATGTCCTTTGAATGTTTTTGAGCGTGATAAGCAATAAAGCACTAAAAAGCAGGGCAATCACTTTTCATTGGAATAAAACCAATTTTTACAAAGAACTTGCCTTTAAATGTTTTTGAGCTCCTTATATACAAAACCGCTAAAACGCATGCAAAACAAACTTTATGGAGAAACAGATAACATTACCAAAAACATGTAATTTGGGTGTTTTTTATCATGTTATCTCTAAAAAACGCTTAAATACATGCAAAGAACATTATGTTTGGGACACAGAAGGACATTACGAAAAACGTGGATTATGAGTGTTTTTTTTAAGTTCCCTAAGTACTAAAAAGCTAAAACCCACAAATAACCCTCTTTATTTAGAAAAAAAAAATAGGAATTTTTTATTTTCATATTCATAGGTACCGAGATGCCAAAATTCTGGGAAAATTCAGGAAAATTTTATGAACCAGAGAATATTATCAAAAAACTTAATTTTACCTTTTTTTTCGAAATGTTATGTACCAAACCCTAAACTGCATGCAAAGCCTCCTATATGAGGAAATTAAACGAACTTACCAGAAATCTGTCTTTTGAGTGTTTTTCAGCATGTTAGGCACCAAAACGATAAATAATAAGGAACTCACTCTATATGGGAATCCAAAACAAAATTACTGAAAAATGTATCTTCTCAGTGTTTTACGTAGAAAAACGCAAAAACTCGTGTATATAAAGAAGTTTTTTAGATACAAAAATGCTGAAACTCATGAATAACAATCTTAATTGAGAAACAGAACAACCTTAGCAAATGCATGTATTTTGAGTGTTTTTCATATTCCTAGTTAGCAATACCCTAAATAGCATGCGAACCTAGCTTTATGAAGGAAAAAAATGACATTACCAGAAGTGTGTTTTAATTGTTTTTCAGCATGTTAGGCAATGAAGTACTAAATAGCAGGGCAATCACATTACATAGGAATAAAACCAATTTTTACCAAGAACTTGCCAATACGTGTTTTTGAGCTCCTCACATACCAAACCGCTAAAACGCATGGAAAACAAACTTTATGGAGAAACAGAATAACATTACCAAAAACATATATTTTGAGTGTTTTTGATAATGTTATCTATAAAAATGCTTAAATACATGCAAAGAACCTTATGTTTGGGAAACGTAAGGACATTACGAGAAACGTGTATTATGAGTGTTTTTAAGTTCCTTAAGTAATAAAAAGCTAAAACCCAGAAATAACACTCGTTATCTAGAAAAAAAATAAATAAATAAAAAAAATAAATAAAAGGACCCTTTTTTTTTTTTTTTTTGTTATTCACCTTCATAGGTACCGAGATGCCAAAATTCTGGGAAAAAATTAGGGCAATTATATGATAAGAGAATATTATCAAAAAAGTTGATATTAGCTTTTTTTCGGACTGTTATGTACCAAACAGTAAAGTACATGCAAAGCCTCCTATATGAGGAAATTAAACGACCTTACTAGAAATCTGTGTTTTGAGTGTTTTTCAGCATGTTAGGCACCAAAACGATCAATAATAAGGAACTCTCTCTATATGGCAAACCAAAACAAAATTACTGAAAACGTGTCTTCTCAGTGTTTTACGTAGAAAGACGCTAAAAAGAATGCAAACCAACCAATATCAAAAAGTAGAAAAACATTACCAAAAAGATATATTTTAAGTGTTTTTGAGCTTGTTACCTATAAAAAAACGCGAAAATTGATAAAAAAGCACTTTATATTGGGAAACAAAAGTTACATTGCGAGAAAAGTGTATAATTAATTTTTTATAGTTCAAAAGAACCAAAAGGCAAAAAACGCAAAAACTCGTGTATATGGAGAAGTTACCTAGATACCAAAATGCTGAAACTCATGAATAACACTCTTAATTGAGAAAGAGAACAACTTTACTAAATGCGTGTATTTTGAGTGCTTTTCACATTCTTAGTTACCAAAATCCCAAATTGCATGGGAAACCAGCTTTATGTGGGAAAAAAATGACATTACGAGAAAAGTGTCTATTCAGTGTTTTTGAGCGTGATAGGGAATAGAGCACTAAAAAGCAGGGGAATCACTTTACATGGCAATAAAATAAATTTTTACGAAGAACTTGCCTTTAAGTGTTTTCAGCTCCTTATGTACCAAAACGCTAAAACGCATGCAAAACACACTTTATGAAGAAAGAGAATAACATTACCAAAAACATACATTTTGCATGTTTTTGGCAAAATTTGGCAAAATTCAGGAAATTATGAGTCAATTATCAAAAAAGTTAATTTTAGCTTTTTTTTTTTCGTACTGTTATGTACCAAACCCTAAAGTGCATGCAAAGCTACCTATTTGGGGAAATTAAACGTCTTTGCCAGAAATCTGTCTTATGAGTGTTTTTCAGCTTATTAGGCACCATAACGGTAAATAACATGCGTCACTCTATATGGGAATCTAAAACAAAATTACTGAAAACGTGTCTTTTCGGTGTTTTACGTAGAAAAACGCTTAAACGGATGCAAACCAACCAATAAGTAGAAATAAAACTACATTACCAAAAAGGTACATTTTGAGTGTTTTTGAGCTTCTTACCTAGAAAAAACGCGAAAATGGATGCAAAGCACTCCCTATTGGGAAACAAAATGACATTACGAGAAACGTGTATAATGAGTGTCTTATTATTTTTGAGCAAAAGAACTTGTGGTTCACAAGAACTACAATGCAAAAAACGCAAAAAATTCGTGTATATAGAGAAGTTTCTTACATACCAAAACGCTAAAACTCATGAATAACACTTTTAATTGAAAAACAGAACTACCTTACCAAATGTGTGTATTTTGAGTGTTTTTCACATTCTTAGTTACGAAAATCCCAAATTACATGCAAAACTACCTTTATGGGGAAAAAAAATGACATTACCAGAAAAGTGTCTTTTGAGTGTTTTTGAGCGTTATATGTAACAAAACACTAAAAAGCAGAACAATCACATTACATTGGAATAAAACCAAATTTTACGAAGAACTTGCTTTTCAGTGTTTTTTAACTCCTTACATACCAAAACGCTAAACGCATGCAAAACAAGCTTTATGAAGAAACAGAATAACATTACCAAAAACATGTATTTTGATTGTTTTTAATCATGTTACCTATAAAATCGCTTAAATACTTGCAAAGAACCCTATGTTTGTGAAACGAAAGGACATTACGATAATCGTGTATTATGAGTATTTTTAAGTTCAAGTACCAAAAATCTAAAACCCACAAATAACACTCTTTATAGAGAAAAAAATAATTAAAAAAATATTTTTTTTTGTTATTGATCTTCATAGGTAACGAGATGCCAAAATTTTGAGAAAATTCAGGGAAATTATGTGAAAAAAAACATAAAAAAAATGATTTTACCTTTTTCCGGAGTTATGTACGAAACCCGGAAGTGCATGCAAAGCCCCCTATATGGGGAAATTACACGACTTTACAAGAAACGTGTCTTTGGGTGTTTTCAGCAATTTCAACAATATTACTGAAAACGTGTCTTTTCAGTTTTAGCGTAGAAAACTAAAACGGATGCAAACCAACCAATATGAAGAAATAGAATAACATTACAAAAAAGTTGAGTGTTTTTGAGCTTGTTACCTACAAAAAACGCAAAAATGAATGCAAAGCAGTCTATATTGGGAAACAAAAGGATATTACAAGAAAATTGTATAATGAATGTATTAATAGTTTTCAAAAATCATAAGGCAAAAAACGCAAAACTCGTATATATGGAGAAGTTTCTTAGATACCAAAATGTTGAAACTCATGAATAACACTCTTAATTGAGAAACACAACAATTTTAGGAAATGAGTGCATTTTGAGTATTTTTTTTTTCACATTCTTAGTGGTCCAACCCCAAATTACATGCGAAATTGTGTAAAAAAAATGAAATGACTAGAAAAGTGTCTTTTTAGTGTTTTTCAGCGTGTTAGGCAATAAAGCATTAAAAAGCAGGGCAATCACATTACATGGGAATATAATCAACTTTTACCAAGAACTTGCCTTTAAGTTTTTTTGAGCTCCTTACATACCGCTCCTTAACATACGCTAAAACCCATGCAAAACACCCTGTATGGAAAAAAAGAATAACATTATCAAAAACATGTATTTTGAGTTTTTTTGAGCTTGTTACCAATAAAAACGCTTAAATACATGCAAAGAACCCTATGTTTGGGAATAAAAGGACATTACGAGGAATGTGTATTATGAGTGTTTATAAGTTCCTTAAGTACCAAAAAGCTAAAACCCACAAATAACACTCTTTATACAGAAAAAAAAATAAATTAAAATAAATTAAAAAATAACATTTTTTTATTGATCTTCATAGGCAACGAGATGCCAAAATTCTGGCAAAATTCAAGAAAATTACGTGAAAAAAGAATATTATGAAAGAGGTTAATTTTAGCTTTTTTTCGAACTGTTATGTACCAAACCCTAAAGTGTATGCAAAGCCACCTATATAGGGAAATTAAACGACTTTACAAGAAACCTGTCTTTTGAGTGTTTTTCAGCATGTTAGGCATCAAAACGATAAATAACATGGAAGTCACTCTTTATGGGAATCCAAAAATTACTGAAAACGTGTCTTTTCTGTGTTTACGTAGAAAAACGCTAAACACGGATGGAAACCAACCAATATGAAGAAATAGAATAACATTACCAAAAAGGTATATTTTGAGTTTTTTTTATCATGTTACCTATAAAAACGCTCCAATACATGTAAAGAACCTTATCTTTAGGAAACAAAAGGACATTACGAGAAACGAGTATTATGAGTGTTTTTACGTTCCTTAAGTACCAAAAAGCTTAAACCCACAATTAACACTCTTTATAGAGAAAAAATAAATAAATGAAAAAATAGCATTTTTTTTATTGATCTTCATAGGTATCAAGGTGCCAAAATTCTGGCAAAATTCAGGGAAATTATGTGAAAAAAAGAATATCATAAAAGTTAATTTTAGCTTTTTTTCAGACCGTTATGTACCAAACCCTAAAGAGCATGTAGAGCCACCTATATGGGGAAATTAAACGACTTTACCTGAAACCTGTCTTTTGCCTGTTTTTCAGTATGTTAGGCACCAAAACAATAAATAATATGGAAATAACTCTGTATGGGAATCCAAAACAAAATTACTGAAAACGTGTCTTTTCAGTGTTTTACGTAGAAAAACGCTAAAAAGAAAGCAAATCAACCAATATCATGAAATAAAATAATATTACGAAAAAGGTATTTTTTTGTGTTTTAAGCGAAAACAAAAAGGACATTACGAGAAACGTTTATAATGCTTTTTACCTACAAAAAACGCGAAAATTGATGTAAAAGCACTCTATATTGGGAAGCAATAGGACATTTAGAGAAAAGTGTATAATGATTGTTTTATAGTTTCACAAGAACCAAAAGACAAAAAACGCAAAAAACTCCTGTATATTGAGAAGTTTCTTACATACCAAAATGCTAAAACTCATGATTAACACTTTTAATTGAGAAACAGAACTACCTTACCAAATGTATGTATTTTGAATGTTTTTCACATTCTTAGTTACGAAAATCCCAAATTACATGCGAAACTAACTTTATGTGGGAAAAAAAAATGACATTATCAGAAAAGTGTCTTTTGAGTGTTTTTGAGCGTGATATGCAAAAAAGCTCTAAAAAGCAGAAAAATCACATTATATAGGAATAAAACTAACTTTTATGAAGAACTTGCCTTTAAATGTTTTTAACTCCTTACATACCAAAACGCTAAAACGCATGCAAAACACCCTTTATGGAGAAACAGAATAACATTACCAAAAACATGTATTTTGAGTGTTTTTGATCATGTTACCTATAGAAACGCTTAAATACCTGCATAATGAAAAAAAATTTTTCTATGAAAGGTACATATGAAAAAAATAAATATTTTATTTATTTTTTTCTCTATAAAGAGCTTTATTTGTGGGTTTTAGCTTTTTTAGTACTTAAGGAACTTAAAAACACTCATAATACACGTTTCTCGTAATGTCCTTTCGATTCCCAAACATAAGGTTCATTGCATGTATTTAAGCGTTTTTATAAATAACATGACCAAAAACACTTAAAATACATGTTTTTGGTAATGTTACTCTGTTTCTCCATAAAAGGGTGTTTTTGCATGCGTTTTAGCGTTTTGGTATGTAAGGAGTTAAAAAAAAAACCTTAAAGCAAGTTCTTCGTAAAAGTTGGTTTTATTCCCATGTAATATGATTGTTCTACTTTTTAGTGCTTTGTTGCATATCACGCTCAAAAACACTCAAAAGACACTTTTGGGGTAATATCTAGTTTTTTTCGTTTTTTGCCTTGTGGTTCGTATGAAACTATAAAACACTCATTGTACACGTTTCTCGTAATGTTCTTTTGTTTCCCAATATTGAGTACTTTCCATCAATTTTCGCATTTTTCTAGGTAACAAGTTGAAAAACACTCAAAATATATCTTTTTGGTAAAGTTATTCTATTTCTTCATATTGGTTGGTTTGCATCCGTTTTAGCGTTTTTCTTCGTAAATCTTTGAAAAGACACGTTTTTAGTAATATTGTTGAAATTGCTGAAAAACACTCAAAAGACAGATTTCTGGTAAACTCGTGTAATTTCCCCATATAGGTGGCTTTGCATGCTCTTCTGGGTTTGGTACATAATTCCGGAAAAAAGCTAATTTTTTTTTTGTATGTCCTTTCATTTCACAGACATAGGGTTCTTTGCAGGTATTTAAGCGTTTCTATAGGTAACATGATCAAAAACACTCAAAATACATGTTTTTGGTAATGTTATTCTGTTTCTCCATAAAGGGTGTTTTGCATGCGTTTTAGCGTTTTGGTATGTAAGGAGTTAAAAACATTTAAAGGCAAGTTCTTCATAAAAGTTAGTTTTATTCCTATATAATGTGATTTTTCTGCTTTTTAGAGCTTTTTTGCATATCACGCTCAAAAACACTCAAAAGACACTTTTCTGATAATATCATTTTTTTTTCCCACATAAAGTTAGTTTCGCATGTAATTTGGGATTTTCGTAACTAAGAATGTGAAAAACATTCAAAATACATACATTTGGTAAGGTAGTTCTGTTTCTCAATTAAAAGTGTTAATCATGAGTTTTAGCATTTTGGTATGTAAGAAACTTCTCAATATACAGGAGTTTTTTGCGTTTTTTGTCTTTTGGTTCTTGTGAAACTATAAAACAATCATTATACACTTTTCTCTAAATGTCCTATTGCTTCCCAATATAGAGTGCTTTTACATCAATTTTCGCGTTTTTTGTAGGTAAAAAGCATTATAAACGTTTCTCGTAATGTCCTTTTTGTTTTCGCTTAAAACACAAAAAAATACCTTTTTCGTAATATTATTTTATTTCATGATATTGGTTGATTTGCTTTCTTTTTAGCGTTTTTCTACGTAAAACACTGAAAAGACACGTTTTCAGTAATTTTGTTTTGGATTCCCATACAGAGTTATTTCCATATTATTTATTGTTTTGGTGCCTAACATACTGAAAAACAGGCAAAAGACAGGTTTCAGGTAAAGTCGTTTAATTTCCCCATATAGGTGGCTCTACATGCTCTTTAGGGTTTGGTACATAACGGTCTGAAAAAAAGCTAAAATTAACTTTTATGATATTCTTTTTTTCACATAATTTCCCTGAATTTTGCCAGAATTTTGGCACCTTGATACCTATGAAGATCAATAAAAAAAATGCTATTTTTTCATTTATTTATTTTTTCTCTATAAAGAGTGTTAATTGTGGGTTTAAGCTTTTTGGTACTTAAGGAACGTAAAAACACTCATAATACTCGTTTCTCGTAATGTCCTTTTGTTTCCTAAAGATAAGGTTCTTTACATGTATTGGAGCGTTTTTATAGGTAACATGATAAAAAACACTCAAAATATACCTTTTTGGTAATGTTATTCTATTTCTTCATATTGGTTGGTTTCCATCCGTGTTTAGCGTTTTTCTACGTAAACACAGAAAAGACACGTTTTCAGTAATTTTTGGATTCCCATAAAGAGTGACTTCCATGTTATTTATCGTTTTGATTCCTAACATGCTGAAAAACACTCAAAAGACAGGTTTCTTGTAAAGTCGTTTAATTTCCCTATATAGGTGGCTTTGCATACACTTTAGGGTTTGGTACATAACAGTTCGAAAAAAAGCTAAAATTAACCTCTTTCATAATATTCTTTTTTCACGTAATTTTCTTGAATTTTGCCAGAATTTTGGCATCTCGTTGCCTATGAAGATCAATAAAAAAAATGTTATTTTTTAATTTATTTTAATTTATTTTTTTTTTCTGTATAAAGAGTGTTATTTGTGGGTTTTAGCTTTTTGGTACTTAAGGAACTTATAAACACTCATAATACACATTCCTCGTAATGTCCTTTTATTCCCAAACATAGGGTTCTTTGCATGTATTTAAGCGTTTTTATTGGTAACAAGCTCAAAAAACTCAAAATACATGTTTTTGATAATGTTATTCTTTTTTTCCATACAGGGTGTTTTGCATGGGTTTTAGCGTATGTTAAGGAGCGGTATGTAAGGAGCTCAAAAAAACTTAAAGGCAAGTTCTTGGTAAAAGTTGATTATATTCCCATGTAATGTGATTGCCCTGCTTTTTAATGCTTTATTGCCTAACACGCTGAAAAACACTAAAAAGACACTTTTCTAGTCATTTCATTTTTTTTACACAATTTCGCATGTAATTTGGGGTTGGACCACTAAGAATGTGAAAAAAAAAACTCAAAATGCACTCGTTTCCTAAAATTGTTGTGTTTCTCAATTAAGAGTGTTATTCATGAGTTTCAACATTTTGGTATCTAAGAAACTTCTCCATATATACGAGTTTTGCGTTTTTTGCCTTATGATTTTTGAAAACTATTAATACATTCATTATACAATTTTCTTGTAATATCCTTTTGTTTCCCAATATAGACTGCTTTGCATTCATTTTTGCGTTTTTTGTAGGTAACAAGCTCAAAAAGACTCAACTTTTTTGTAATGTTATTCTATTTCTTCATATTGGTTGGTTTGCATCCGTTTTAGTTTTCTACGCTAAAACTGAAAAGACACGTTTTCAGTAATATTGTTGAAATTGCTGAAAACACCCAAAGACATGTTTCTTGTAAAGTCGTGTAATTTCCCCATATAGGTGGCTTTGCATGCACTTCCGGGTTTCGTACATAACTCCGGAAAAAGGTAAAATCATTTTTTTTATGTTTTTTTTCACATAATTTCCCTGAATTTTCTCAAAATTTTGGCATCTCGTTACCTATGAAGATCAATAACAAAAAAAAAATATTTTTTTAATTATTTTTTTCTCTATAAAGAGTGTTATTTGTGGGTTTTAGATTTTTGGTACTTGAACTTAAAAATACTCATAATACACGATTATCGTAATGTCCTTTCGTTTCACAAACATAGGGTTCTTTGCAAGTATTTAAGCAATTTTATAGGTAACATGATTAAAAACAATCAAAATACATGTTTTTGGTAATGTTATTCTGTTTCTTCATAAAGGTTGTTTTGCATGCGTTTAGCGTTTTGGTATGTAAGGAGTTAAAAAACACTGAAAAGCAAGTTCTTCGTAAAATTTGGTTTTATTCCAATGTAATGTGATTGTTCTGCTTTTTAGTATTGCTAACTAGGAATATGAAAAAACACCCAAAATACAGGCATTTGCTAAGGTTGTTCTGTTTCTCAATTAAGATTGTTATTCATGAGTTTCAGCATTTTGGTATCTAAGAAACTTTTTTATATACACGAGTTTTTGCGTTTTTCTACGTAAAACATTTTCAGTAATTTTGTTTTTGGATTCCTATATAGAGTGAGTTCCTTATTATTTATCGTTTTGGTGCCTAACATGCTGAAAAACACTCAAAAGACAGATATCTGTTAAGATCGTTTAATTTCCTCATATAGGAGGTTTTCCATGCACTTTAGGGTTTGGTATATAACAGTCCGAAAAAAAAAGCTAAAATTAACTTTTTTGATAATATTATTTTGTTCATATAATTTTCCTGAATTTTCCCAGAATTTTGGCATCTCGGTACCTATGAAGATGGAAAAGAAAAATTATATATTTTTTTTTTTCTAAATAAAGAGTGTTATTTGTGGGTTTCAGCTTTTTGGTACTTAAGGAACTTAAAAAAACACTCATAATACACGTTTCTCGTAATGTCCTTTTGTTTCCCGAACATAATGTTCTTTCCATGTATTTAAGCATTTTTATAGATAACATGATAAAAAGCACCCAAATTACATGTTTTTGGTAATGTTATTCTGTTTCTCCATAAAGTTTGTTTTGCATGCGTTTTAGCGGTTCGGTATATAAGGAGCTCAAAAACATTTAAAGGCAATTTCTTGGTAAAAATTGATTTTATTGGCATGTAAAGTGATTCCCCTGCTTTTTAGTGCTTTATTGCCTATCACGCTCAAAAACACTCAAAAGACATTTTTTCTGGAAATGTCATGTTTTCCCTCTTAAATCTGGTTTCGCATGAAATTTGGGTTTTTGGTAACTAAGAATATGAAAAACACTCAAAATACACGAATTTGGTAAGGTTGTTCTGTTTCTCAATTAAGTGTGTTATTCATGAGTTTCAGCATTTTGGTATGTAGGAAACTTCTCCATATACACGAGTTTTTGCGTTTTTTTGCCTTGTTGTTCTTTTGAACTATAATACACTCATTATACACTTTTCTCGCAATGTCTCTTTCTATCCCAATATAGAGTGCTTTGTATCAATTTTAGCGTTTTTTTGTAGGTAACAAGCTCAAAAACACTCAAAATATACCTTTTTGGTAATGTTTTTTCTATTTCTTGATATTGGTTGGTTTGCACCCATTTTAGGGTTTTTTCTACGTAAAACACTGGGAAGACACGTTTTCAATGATTTTGTTTTGGATTCCCATATAAAGTGAGTTCCTTATTATTTATCATTTTGGTGCCTAACATGCTGAAAAACACTCAAAAGACAGATTTCTGGTAAGATCATTTAATTTCCTTTATATAAAAGGCTTTGCATGCAGTTTAGGGTTTGGACCATAACAGTCCAAAAAAAAGCTAAAATCAACTTTTTTGATAATATTCTCTTATCATATAATTGTCTTGAATTTTTACAGAATTTTGGCATTTCGGTACCTATAAAGATGAATAACAAAAAAAATAAATAAATAAATATAATTCCGATTTTTTCATTTATTTATCTATTTATTTATTTTTCTAAATAAAGAGTGGGTTTTAGGTTTTTGGTACTTAACAAACTTAAAAACACTCATAATATACATTTATCGTAATGTCCTTTTATTTCCCAAACATAAGGTTCTTTTCATGGAAACACTCAAAATATATGTTTTTGGTAATTTCATTTTGTTTCTCCATAAAGTTTGTTTTCCATACGTTTTAGCGGTTTAATATATAAGGAGCTCCAAAACACTTAAAGGCAAGTTCTTGATAAAAATTGGTTTTATTCAAATGTAATGTGATTACCCTGCTTTTTAGTGCTTTATTGCCTATAAGGCTCAAAAACACTCAAAAGACCTTTTTCTCGTAATGTCATTTTTTTCTCATATAAAGCTGGTTTCGCATGCAATTTGTGGTTTTGGTAACTAAGAATGTTAAAAGCTCTCAAAATACACGCATTTAGTAAGGTTGTTCTGTTTCTCAATTAGGAATTAGGTTAAGGATTTTGGTATCTAAGAAACTTCTCCATATCCACAAGTTTTTGCGTTTTTTGCCTTTTGGTTCTTTTGAACTATAAAACACTAATTATATACTTTTCTTGCAATGTCCTTTTATTTCCTAATATAGAGTGATTTGCATAAATTTTTTGCGTTTTTTGTAGGTAATAAGCTCAAAAACACTCAAAATTTATTTTCAAATTCAAATTCAAAATTATTTTTTTTATATTGGTTAGTTTGCATCAGTTTTAGCGTTTTTTGTACGTAAAACACAGAGAAGACACGTTTTCAGTAGTTTTGTTTCCCATATAAAAGTGATTCCCATATAAAGTGAGTTATTTATTTATCGTTTTGGTGCCTAAAATTCTGAAAAACACTCAAAAGACAGATTTCTTTTAAGGTCGTTTAATTTCCTCATATAGGAGGCTTTGCATGCACTTTAGGGTTTGGTACATAACAGTTCGAAAAAAAAGAAGCTGAAATTAACTTTTTTGATAATGTTCTTTTATCACATAATTGCTCTGAATTTTCCCAGAATTTTGGCATCTCGGTACCTATGAATATGAATTACAAAAAAAAAAAAATCCTATTTATTTTATTTTTATTATTTTTTTTTTTTCCAAATAAAGAGTGTTATTTGTGGGTTTTAGCTTTTTGGTACTTAAGGAACTTAAAAAAACACTCATAATACACGATTCTTGTAATGTCCTTTTGGTTCCCAAACATAATGTTCTTTGCATGTACTTTAGCGTTTTTATAGATAACATGATCAAAAACACGCAAAATACATGTTTTTGGTAATGTTATTCTGTTTCTCCATAAAGTTTGTTTTGCATGCGTTTTAGTGGTTTGGTATATAAGGGGTTAAAAAACACTTAAAGGCAAGTTCTTAGTAAAAGTTGGTTTTATTCAAATGTAATGTTCTGCTTTTTAGTGCTTTGTTGCATATCATGCTGAAAAAACACTCAAAAGACACTTTTCTGGTAATGTCATATTTTTTTCCCAAATGATGTTAGTTTTGTATGTAATTTGGCAATTTCGTAACTAAGAATGTGAAAAACACTCAAAATACTCAATTTGGTAAGGTAGTTCTGTTTATCGATTAAAAGTGTTATTCATGCATTTATTCATTTTGGTATGTAAAAAAATTTTCTATATACACGAGTTTTTGCGTTTATTGCCTTGTGATTCTTTTAAAACTTTAAAACACTCATTATACACGTTTCTCGTAATGTCCTTTTCTTTCCTAATATAGAGTGCTTTACATCCATTTTTTGCATTTTTTGTAGGTAAGAAGCTGAAAAACATTCAAAATATATCTTTTTGGTAATGTTATTCTATTTCTTCATATAGGATGGTTTGTATCCGCTTTAGCGTTTTTCTACGTAAAACACTGAAAAGACACGTTTTCAGTAATTTTCTTTTGGATTCACATATTGACTGACTTCCATATTATTTATCGTTTTGGTGCCTAACATGCTGAAAAACACTGAAAAGACAGGGTTCTGGTAAAGTCCTATAACTTCCTTATATAGGTGGCTTTGCATGCATTTTAGGGTTTGGTACATAACAATCCGAAAAAAATGCTATAATTAACTTCTTTGATAATATTCTTTTTTCCACATAAATTCCGTGAGTTTTGACAGAATTTTAACATCTCGGTACCTATGAAGATGAATAACCAAAAAAAAAATCCCATTTTTTTATTTATTTATTTTTCTAAAGAGTGTTATTTGTGGGTTTTAGCTTTTTGGTACTGAAGGAAATTAAAAATCACTCATAATACACGTTTCTCGTAATGTTCTTTCATTTCCCAAAAATAAGGTTTTTTGCGTTTTTATACATAACATGATCAAAAACACTCAAAATACATGTATTTTGTAATGTTATTCTCTTTCTCCATCAAATGTATTTTGCTGCGTTTTAGCGTTTTGGTATGTAACGAGCTCAAAAACACTTAAAGGTAAGTTCTTGGTAAAATTTGGTTTTATTCCCATGTAATGTGATTACCCTGGCTTTTAGGGCTTTATTGCGTGACACGCTCACAAACACTTAAAAGACATGCAAAGCCTTCCATATGAGGAAATTAAAGACCTTACAAGAAATATGTCTTTTGAGTGTTTTTCAGCATATTAGGCACCAAAACGATAAATAATAAGGAACTCACTCTATATGGGAATCCAAAAGAAAATTACTGAAAACGTGTCTTCTTAGTGTTTTATGTAGAAAAAACGCTAAAACTGATACAAACCAACCAATATCAAGAAGCAGAATAACTTTACCAAAAATGTATATTTTGAGTTTTTTTGTGCTTGTTTCCTAGAAAAAAACGCGAAAATTGATACAAAGCACTCTTTATTGGAAAAGAAAGGGATATTGCGAAAAAAGTGTATAATGAATGTTTTATAGTTCAAAAAAACCACAAGGCAAAAAACGCAAAAACTCGTGTATATGGAGAAGTTTTCTATATACCAAAATGCTGAAACTCATGAATAACAGTCTTAATTAACAAACAGAGCAACCTTACTAAATGCGTGTCAAAAACACTAAAAGACAAGTTCTTCGTAAAAGTTGGTTTTATTCCCATGTAATGTGATTGCCCTGCTTTTTAGTGCTTTATTGCCTAACAGGCTCAAGAACACTCAAAGACACTTTTCTGGTAATGTCATTTTTTTCCCACATAAAGCTAGTTTCGCATGGAATTTGGGGTTTTGGTAACTAAGAATGTAAAAAAACACTCAAAATACACGCATTTAGTAAGGTTGTTCTGTTTCTTGATTAAGAGTGTTATTCATGAGTTTCAGTATTTTGGTATCTTAGAAACATCTCCATACAGTCGAGTGTTTGCGATTTTTGCCTTGTGATTCTGGTGAAACTATACAACACTCATTATACACGTTTCTTGTTATGTCCTCTTTTTTTATATATTGAGTGTTTTGCATCCATTTTCGCGTTTTTTTTTTATGTAACAAGCTAAAAAACACACAAAATATACTTTTTGGGTAATGTTATTCTATTTCTTCATATTGGTTGGTTTGCATCCGTATTAGCGTTTTTCTACGTAAATCTTTTAAAAGACACTTTTTCAATAATTTTGTTTTGGATTTTTCATATAGAGTGACTTTAATATTATCTATCGTTTTGGTGCCTAACATGCGTAAAAACACTTAAAAGACAGGTTTCTTGTAAAGACGTTAAATTTTCCCAAATAGGTGGCTTTGCATACACTTTATGGTTTGGTACATAACTCCAAAAAAAAGTAAGATTAACTTTTTCGATAATGTTTTTTCCACATAATTTTCCTGAATTTTGGCAGAATTTTGGCATCTTGGTACCTATGAACATCAATAACACAAAAATTTAAATGCTATTTTTCTATTTATTATTTTTTCTTTATAAAGAGTGTTATTTGTAGGTTTTAACGTTTTGGTACTTAAAGAACTTAAAAACATTCATAATACACTTTTCTCGTAATATCCTTTCGTTTCCCAAATATAGGGATCTTTGCATGTATTTAAGCGTTTTTATATGTAACATGATAAAAAAAACACTCAAAACACTTGTTTTTGGTAATGTTATTCTGCTTCTCCATAAAGGAGTGTTTTACATGCGTTTTAGCGATTTGGTATATAAGGAGCTGAAAAACACTTCAAGGCAAGTTCTTGGTAAAAGTTGGTTTTATTCCCGTGTAATATGCTTGCCCTGCTTTTCAGTGCTTTATTGCCTAACACGCTCAAAAACACTGAAAAGATACTTCTGGTAATGTCATTTTTTTCCCACATAAAACTAGTTTCGCATACTATTTAGGGCTTTGCGAAGAATGTGAAAAATGTCTCAAAATACACGCATTTGATATTGTTATGTTTCTCAATTAAGATTGTTATTCATGAGTTTCAGCATTTTGGTATCTAAGAAACTTCTTTATATACACGAGTTTTTGCGTTTTTTGCCTTTTGGTTCTTGTGAACGAAAAGTTCTTTTGCGCGAAAATAATAAGACACTCATTATACATGTTTCTCGTTAAGTCCTTTTCTTTCCCAATAGGGACTGCTTTGCATCCCTTTTCGCGTTTTTTGTTGGTAACAAGTTCAAAAACACTCAAAGTATACCTCTTTGGTAATGTTATTGTATTTCTTCATATTGGTTGGTTTTCATCTGTTTTAGCGTTTTTCTACGTAAAACACCGAAAAGACACGTTTTCAGTAATTTTTTTCGATTCCCAAAGAATTTTGCCAGAATTTTGGCATCTTAGTACCTATGAAGATGAATAACAAAAAAAAATTTTTTTATTCTCTATAAAGAGTGTTATTTGTGGGTTTTAGCTTTTTTGGTACTAAAGAAACTTAAAAACACTCATAATACACGTTTCTCGTAATGTCCTTTCGTTTCCCAAAAATAGGGTTCTTTGCATGTATTTAAGCGTTGTTATTGGTAACATGATCAAAAACACTCAAAATACATGTTTTTGGTAATGTTTTTCTGTTTCACCATAAAGTGTATTTTGTATGCATTTTAGTGTTTTGGTATATAAGGAGTTCAAATACACTTAAAGGCAAGTTCTTGTTAAAAATTGGTTTTATTTCAATGTAATGTGATTGCCCTGCTTTTTAGTGCTTTATTGCCTATCACGCTCAAAAACACTTAAAAGCCACTTTTCTGGTAATGTCATTTTTTTCTCACATAAAGGTGGTTTCGCATGTAATTTGGGGTTTTGATAACTAAGAATGTGAAAAGCACGCAAAATACACGCATTTAGTAAGGTTGTTTTGTTTCTCAGTTAAGAGTGTTATTCATGAGTTTCATCATTTTGGTATCTAGGAACATCCTCCATATACACGAGCTTTTGTGTGTTTTGCCTTTTGGTTCGTTTGAACTATAAAAAAAACTCATTATTCACTTTTCTTGCAAAGTCTTTTTGTTTTCTTATATAGAGTGCTTTGCAGCAATTTTCCCATTTTTTGTAGGTAACAAGCAGAAAAACACTCAAAATATATCTTTTTGGTAATGTTTTTCTATTTCTTGGTATTGGTTGGTTTGAATCCGTTTCAGCGTTTTTCTACGTAAAACACTGAAAAGACACGTTTTCAGCAATTTTGTTTTGGATTTTCATATAGGGTGAGTTCCTTATTATTTATCGTTTTGGTGCCTAACATGCTGAAAAACACTCAAAAAACAGATTTCTGGTAAGGTCGTTTAATTTCCTCATATAGGAGTCTTTGGATGCACTTTAGGGTTTGGTATATAACAATCCGAAAAAAAAAGCTAAAATTAACTTTTTTGATAATTTTCTTTTATCATATAATAGCCCTGAATTTTCCCAGAATTTTGGAATCTCGGTACCTATGAAGATGAATAACAAAAAAAGAAAAATCCTATTTTTTTATTTTCTTACTTTTTTTTTCTAAATAAAGAGTGTTATTTGTGGGTTTTAACTTTTTGGTACTTAAGGAACTTAAAAACACTTATAATACACATTTCTCGTAATGTCCTTTCGTTTCGCAAACATAAGGTTCTTTGTATGTATTTAAGCGTTTTTATAGATAACATGATCAAAACCCTCAAAATATATGTTTTTGGTAATTTTATTCTGTTTCTCCATAAAAGGTGTTTTGCATGCGTTTTAGCGTTTTGGTATGTAATGAGCTCAAAAACACTTAAAGGCAAGTTCTTGTTAAAGTTGTTTTTATTCCCATGTAATGTTATTACCCTGCTTTTTAGTGCTTTATTGCCTAACACGCTCAAAAACACTCAAAAGACACTTTTCTTGTAATATCATATTTTTTTTCCCATATAAAGCTAGTTTTGAATGGAATTTGGGGTTTTGGTACTAAGAATGTGTAAAAAACTCAATACACAGGCATTTACTAAGGTTGTTCTATTTCTTAATTAAAAATATTAATCATGAGTTCCAGCATTTTGGTATGTAAGAAACTTTTCTAATACACACATTTGGTAAGGTATTTCTGTTTCAAAATTAAAAGTGAAATTCATGAGTTTCAGCTTTTTGGTATGTAAGAAACTTCTTTATTTTACACGAGTTTTTGAGTTTTTTACCTTGTGATTCTTGTCAAACTATAAAACACTCATACACATTTCTCGTAATGTCCTTTTCTTTGCCAATATAAAGTGCTTTCCATCCATTTTTTTCTTTTTTTGTTATTTAACAAGCTCAAAAACACATCATAATATATCTTTATATTGGTTGGTTTACATCCGTTTTAGCGTTTTTCTACGTAAATCACTGAAAAGACACGTTTTCAGTAATATTGTTGATATTGCTGAAAAACACTCAAAGACAGGTTTCTGGTAAAGTCGTGTAATTTCCCCATATAGGTGGATTTGCATACACTTCAGGGTTTGTACATAACTCCGGAAAAAAAGTTAAAATTATTATTTTATAATGTTTTTTTTTTTACAAAATTTTGATGAATTTTGCCAGAATTTTGGCATCTCGGTACCTATGAAGATGAATAAAAAAAAAATATTTCTCTCTATAAAGAGTGTTATTTATGGATTTTAGCTTTTTTGTACTTAAGTAACTTAAAAACACTTATAATACACGATTTTCGTAATGTCCTTTTCTTATACAAACATAGGGTTCTTTACATGTATTTAAGCGTTTTTATAGGTTACATGATCAAAAACACTCAAAATACGTGTTTTGGTAATGTTATTCTGTTTCTCCATAAAGGGTGTTTTGCATACGTTTTAGAGATTTGGTATGTAAGGAGTTAAAAAATCACTTAAAGGCAAGTTCTTCGTAAAAGTTGGTTTTATTCCCATGTAATGTGATTGTTCTGCTTTTTAGGGCTTTGTTGCATATTACGCTCAAAAACACTAAAAAGACACTTTTTTTGGTAATGTCATTTTTTTTTTCCCACATGAAGGTAGTTTCGCATGTAATTTGGCATTTTCGTAACTAAGAATGTAAAAAACACTCAAAATACACAATTTGGTAAGGTAGTTCTGTTTTTTGATTAAAAGTGTTATTCATGCATTTCATCATTTCGGTTTGTAGGAAATTTCTCTATATACACGAGTTTTTGCGTTTATTGCCTTGTGGTTGTTTTAAAACTATAAAACACTCATTATTTACGTTTCTCGTAAAGTCCTTTTGTGTCCTAATATAGAATGCTTTACATCCATTTTTACATTTTTTGTAGGTAACAACCTCAAAAACACTGAAAATATATCGTTTTGGTAATGTTATTCTATTTCTTCATATAGGTTGGTTTGCATCCGCTTTAGTGTTTTCTACGTAAAACACTGAAAAGACACGTTTTCAGTAATTTTCTTTTGGATTCACATATTGACTGACTTCCATATTATTTATCGTTTTGGTGCCTAACATGCTGAAAAACACTGAAAAGACAGGTTTCTGGGAAAGTCGTTTAACTTTTCCATATAGGTGGCTTTGCAAGCACTTTAGGGTTTGGTACATAACAATCCGAAAAAAAAGCTATAATTAACTTTTTTGTTAATGTTCTTTTTTCCAAATAAATTCCCTGAATATTGGCAGAATTTTGGCATCTCGGTACCTATAAAGATAAATAACAACAAATAAAATCCTATTTTTTTATTTTTTTGTTTATTATTTTTTTCTAAATAAAGAGTGTTATTTCTGGGTTTTAGCTTTTAGGTACTGAAGGAACTTAAAAAAGACTCATAATACACGTTTCTCGTAATGTCCTTTCGTTTCCCAAACATAAGGTTCTTTGCATGTATTTAAGCGTTTTTATAGATAAACTGATCAAAAACACTCAAAATACATGTATTTGGTAATATTATTCTGTTTCTCCATGAAATGTATTTTGCATGCGTTTTAGCGTTTTGGTATGTAAGGAGCTCAAAAAACACTTAATGGCAAGTTCTTGGTAAAATTTGTTTTTTTTTCCCATGTAATGTGATTGCCCTTCCTTTTAGTGCTTTATTGCGCAACACGTTCAAAAACACTCAAAAGACATGCAAGGCCTTGCATATGAGGAAATTAAAGACATTACCAGAAATCTGTCTTTTGAGTGTTTTTCAGCATGTTAGGCATCAAAACGATAAATAATAAGGAACTCATTCTATGTGGGAATCCAAAAGAAAATTACTGAAAACGTGTCTTCTCAGTGGTTTACGTAGAAAAACACTAAAACTGATGCAAACCAACCAATATCAAGAAGCAGAAAAACATTACCAGAAATGTATATTTTGAGTGTTTTTGAGCTTGTTACCTACAAAAAAACGCAAAAATTGATACAAAGCACTCTATATTGGGAAAGAAAGGGACATTGCAAGAAAAGTGTATAATGAATGTTTTTTAGTTCAAAAAAACCACAAGGCAAAAAACGCAAAAACTCGTGTATATGGAGAATTTTCCTAGATACCAAAATGCTGAAACTCATGAAACTCTTAATTGGGAAACAGAACAACCTTACTAAATGCGTGTCAAAAACACTAAAAGGCAAGTTCTTTTTTTTATTTGTAACAAGCTCAAAAACACACAAAATATACTTTTCTGGTAATGTTATTCTATTTTTTTCATATTGGTTGGTTTGCAGCCGTTTTAGCATTTTTGTACGTAAATCTTTTAAAAGACACGTTTTCAGTATTTTTGTTTTGGATTTCCATATAGAGTGACTTTCATATTATTTATCATTTTGGTGCCTAACATGCGGAAAAACACTCAAAAAAGATAGGTTTCTTGTAAAGTCGTTAAGTTTTCCCAAATAGGTGGCTTTCCATACACTTTATGGTTTGGTACATAACTCCGAAAAAATGTAAAATTAACTTTTTCGATAATGTTCTTTTTTCCACATAATTTCCCTGAATTTTGGCAGAATTTTGGCATCTTGGTACCTATGAACATCAATAACAAAAAAATAAAAATGCCATTATTTTATTTATTTTTTTCTCTATAAAGAGTGTTATTTGTAGGTTTTAACGTTTTGGTACTTAAAGAACTTCAAAACATTCATAATACAAATTTCTCGTAATGTCCTTTCCTTTCCCAATTATAGGGATCTTTGCATGTATTTAAGCGGTTTTATAGGTAACATGATAAAAAACACTCAAAAACACCTTTTTTTGGTAATGTCATTCTGCTTCTGCATAAAGGAGTGTTTTGCATGCGTTTTAGCGATTTGGTATGTAAGTAGCTGAAAAACTCTTCAAGGCAAGTTCTTGGTAAAAGTTGGTTTTATTCCAATGTAATATGATTGCCTTGCTTTTTAGTGCTTTATTGCCTAACACGCTCAAAAAACACTCAAAAGACACTTCTGGTAATGTCATTTTTTTCCCACATAAAGTTACTTTCGCATGCTATTTGGGGTTTTGCTAAGAATGTGAAAAAAAAAAAACATTCAAAATACACGCATTTGGTAATGTTGTTCTGTTTCCCAATTAAGATTGTTATTCATGAGTTTCAGCATTTTGGTATCTAAGAAACTTCTTTATATACACGAATTTTTGCGTTTTTTGCCTTGTGGTTCTTGTGAACCACAAGTTCTTTTGCCCGAAAATAATAAGACACTCATTATACACGTTTCTGGTGATGTCCTTTTCTCTCTCAATAAGGAGTGCTTTCCATCCATTTTCGCGTTTTTTGTAGGTAACAAGCTCAAAAACACTTAAAATATACCTTTTTGGTAATGTTATTCTATTTCTTCATATTGGTTGGTTTGCATCCGTTTTAGCGTTTTTCTACGTAAAACACCGAAAAGACACGTTTTCAGTAATTTTGTTTTCGATTCGCAAAGAATATTGCCAGAATTTTGGCATCTTAGTACCTATGAAGATAAATAACAAAAAAAATATATATATATATTATTATATTTTTTTCTCTATAAAGAGTGTTATTTGTGGGTTTTAGCTTTTTTGGTACTTAAGGAACATAAAAACACTCATAATACACGTTTCTCTTAATGTCCTTTCGTTTCCCAAACATAAGGTTCTTTGCATGTATTTAAGTGTTTTTATAAATAACATGATCAAAAACACTCAAAATACATGTTTTTGGTAATGTTACTCTGTTTCTCCATAAAGGGTGTGTTGCATGCGTTTTAGCGTTTTGGTATGTAAGGAGTTAAAAAAGAACACTTCAAGGTAAGTTCTTCGTAAAAGTTGGTTTTATTCCCATGTAATGTAATTTTTCTGCTTTTTAGTGCTTTGTTTCATATCACGCTCAAAAACACTCAGAAGACACTTTTCTGGTAATATCATTTTTTTTTCCCACATATAGCTAGTTTCGCATGTAATTTGAGATTTTCGTAACTAAGAATGTGAAAAACACTCAAAAAAACACACATTTGGTAAGGTAGTTCTGTTTCTCAATTAAAAGTGTTATTCATGCATTTCAGCATTTCGGTATGTAAGAAACTTCTTTATATACACGAGTTTTTTGCGTTTTTTGCCTTGTGGTTCATGTGAAACTATAAAACACTCATTATACACGTTTCTCGTAATGTTTTTTTGTTTCCCAATATAGAGTGCTTTCCATCTATTTTCGCATTTTTTGTAGATAACAAGCTGAAAAACACGCAAAATATATTTTTGGTAATGTTATTCATTTTCTTCATATTGTTTGGTTTGCATCCGTTTTAGCGTTTTTCTTCGTAAATCCCTGAAGAGACACGTTTTCAGTAATATTGTTGAAATTGCTGAAAAAAACACTCATAAGACAGGTTTCTGGTAAAGTAGAGTAATTTCTCCATATAGGTGGCTTTGCATGCACTTCAGGGTTTGGTACATAACTCCGTAAAAATGCTAAAATTATTTTTTTATTATGATTTTTTTTTTTTACAAAATTTCCCTAAATTTTTCCAGAATTTTGGTATCTCGGTACCTATGATGATGAATAACAAATTTATTTTTTCTCTCTATAAAGTGTTATTTGTGAGTTTTAGCTTTTTAGTACTTAAGGAACTTAAAAACACTCATAATACATGATTTTCGTAATGTCCTTTTCTTATACAAACATAGGGTTCTTTATATGTATTTAAGCGTTTTTATGGGTAACATGATCAAAAACACTCAAAATACATATTTTTGGTAATGTTATTATGTTTCTCCATAAAGGGTGTTTTACATGCGTTTTAGCGTTTTGGTATGTAAGGAGTTAAAAAACACTTAAAGGCAAGTTCATCGTAAAAGTTGGTTTTATTCCCAAGTGATGTGATTGTTCTGCTTTTTAGTGCTCTGTTGCATATCACGCTCAAAAACACTGAAAAGACATTTTTCTGGTAATGTCATTTTTTTCCCATATAAAGGTAGTTTCGCATGTAATTTGCCAATTTCGTAACTAAGAATGTGAAAAACACTCAAAATACACAATTTAAAAAACACTCAAAATATACATTTTTGGTAATGTTATTCTATTTCTTCATTTTGGTTGGTTTCCTTCCGTTTTGGCATTTTCTACGTAAAACACCAAAAAGACAAGTTATCAGTAATTTTGTTTTGGATTCCCATAGAGATTGACTTTCTTGGGTTTTATCGTGTTGGTTCCTAACATGCTGAAAAACACTTATAAGACAGTTCTCTGGCAAAGACGTTTAATTTCCCCATATAGGTGGCTTTGCATGCACTTAAGGGGTTTGGTACATAACAGTCCGAAAAAAAAAAGATAAATTTAACTTTTTTGATAATGTTCTTATTTCATATAATTTCCTGAACTTTGCCCGAATTTTGGCACCTCGTTACCTGTGAAGATGAATAAGAATGAAAAAAAATATCGTATTTTTTTTTATTTATTTATTTATTTTTTCAATAAAGAGTGTAATTTGTGGCTATTAGCTTTTTCGTACTTAATGAACTTAAAAACACTCATAATACACGTTTCTCGTAATGTCCTTTCATTTCCCAAAAATTGGGTTCTTTGCATGTATTTAAGCGTTTTTATTTGGAACATGATCAAAAACACTCAAAATACATGTTTTTGGTAATGTTATTCTGTTTCACCATAAAGTGTATTTTATATGCATTTTAGTGTTTTTGTATATAAGGAGCTCAAACACACTTAAAGGCAAGTTCCTCTTAAAAATTGGTTTTATTCCAATGTAATGTGATTGCCCTGCTTTTTAGTGCTTTATTGCCTAAAACGCTCAAAAACACTCAAAAGACATTTTTCTGGTAATGTCATTTTTTTCACACATAAAGCTGGTTTCGCATGTAATTTGGGGTTTTGGTAACTAAGGATGTGAAAAACACTCAAAATACTCACATTTGGTAAAATAGTTCTGTTTCTCAATTAAAATTTTTATTCATGAGTTTCAGCATTTTCGAATGTAAGAAACTTCTTTATATACATGAGTTTTTGCGGTTTTTGCCTTGTGGTTCTTGTGAAACTATAAAACACTCATTATACTCGTTTCTCGTAATGTCCATTTGCTTCTTAATATAGAGTGCTTTCCATCCATTTTCGCGTTTTTTGTAGGTAACAATTTCAAAAACTCAAAATATACCTTTTTGATAATATTATTCGATTTCTTCATTTTGGTTGGTTTGCATCCGTTTTAGCGTTTTCTACATAAAACACCGAAAAGACACGTTTTCAGTAATTTTGTTTTGGATTCCCATATAGATTGACTTTCTTGGGTTTTATCGTATTGGTTCCTAACATGCTGAAAAACACTCATAAGACAGTTTTCTGGCAAAGACGTTTAATTTCCCCATATAGGTGGCTTTGCATGCACTTTAGGGGTTTGGTACATAACAGTCCGAAAAAAAAGCTAAATTTAACTTTTTTGATAATGTTCTTATTTCATGTAATTTCCTGAACTTTGCCCGAATTTTGGCATCTCGTTACCTGCGAAGATGAATAAGAATGAAAAAAAAAATATCGTATTTTTTTATTTATTTATTTATTTTTTCTCAATAAAGAGTGTAATTTGTGGCTATTAGCTTTTCGTACTTAATGAACTTAAAAACACTCATAATACACGTTTCTCGTAATGTCCTTTCATTTCCCAAAAATAGGGTTCTTTGCATGTATTTAAGCGTTTTTATTGGTTACATAATCAAAAACACTGAAAATACATGTTTTTGGTAATGTTATTCTGTTTCACTATGAAGTGTATTTTGCATGCATTTTAGTGTTTTGGTATATAAGGAGGTCAAATACACTTAAAGGCAAGTTCTTCTTAAAAATTGGTTTTATTCCAATGTAATGTGATTGCCATGCTTTTTAGTGCTTTATTGCATAACACGCTCAAAAACACTCAGAAGACATTTTTCTGGTAATGTTATTTTTTTTCCCACATAAAGCTAATTTCGCATGCAATTTGGAGTTTTGGTAACCAAGAATGTGAAAAGCACTCAAAATACACGCATTTTGTAAGATTTTTTTGTTTCTCAATTAAGAGTGTTTTTCCAGATTTTCAGCATTTTGGGATGTAAGAAACTTCTCAATATACACGAGTTTTTGTGTTTTTTACCTTGTAGTTCTTGTGAAACTATAAAAGACTCATTATACACGTTTCTCGTGATGTCCTTTTGCTTCCCAATATAGAGTGCTTTCCATCCATTTTTTGCGTTTTTTGTAGGTAACAATTTTAAAAACACTCAAAATATACCTTTTTGGTAATATTATTTTATTTCGTCATATTGGTTTGTTTGCATTCATTTTAACGTTTTTCTACATAAAACACCGAAAAGAAACATTTTTAGTAATTTTGTTTTGGATTCCCATATAGATTGACTTCCATGTTATTTATCGTTGGTTCCTAACATGCTGAAAAATACTCATAAGACCGTTTTCTGCAAAGACGTTTAATTTCCTCATATAGGTGGCTTTGCATGCACTTTAGGGGTTTGGTACATAACAGTCCGGAAAAAAAAAGCTAAATTTAACTTTTATGATAATGTTCTTATTTCACATAATTTCCTGAATTTTCCTCAAATTTTGGCATCTCGGTACCTGTGAAGATGAATAAGAAAGAAAAAAATATTGTATTTTTTTTTCATTTATTTATTGTTTCTCAATAAAGAGTGTTATTTGTGGCTTTTACCTTTTTGGTAATTAAGGAACTTAAAAACACTCATAATACACGTTTCGTAATCTCCTTTCATGTCCCGAAAATAGTGTTCTTTGCATGTATTATTGCATGTATTATTGGTAAAATTATCAAAAACATGTTATCAAACAATGTTATTCTGTTTCACCATAAAGAGTGTTTTGCATGCGTTTTAGTGTTTTGGTATATAAGGAGCTCAAAAACACTTAAAGGCAAGTTCTTGGTAAAAAATGGTTTTATTCCAATGCAATGTGATTGTCCTGCTTTTGAGTGCTTTATTGCCTATCACGCTCAAAAACACTAAAAAGAGACTTTTTTGGTAAAGTTTTTTTTTTCCCACAAATCTATTTTCGCATGCAATTTGGATTTTGGTAACTAAGAATGTGAAAAGCACTCAAAAAACACGCATTTATTAAGGTTGTTCTGTTTCTCAATTAGGAGTGTTATACATGAGTTTTAGCATTTTTTGTATCTAGGAAACCTCTCCATATACACGAGATTTTGCGTTTTTTGGCTTGTGGTTCTTTTGAACTATAAAACACTCATTATACACTTTTCTTGCAATGTCCTTTTATTTCCATATATAAAGTGCTTTGCATGAATTTTCGCGTTTTTTGTAGGTAACAAGCTCAAAAACACTCAAAATATACCTTTTTAGTAAAGTTTTTCAATTTCTTGATATTGGTTGCTTTGCATCCGTTTTAGCGTTTTTTTTTACGTAAAACACTGAAAAGACACGTTTTCAGTAACTTTGTTTTGGATTCCCATATAGAGTGAGTTCCTTATTTTTTATCATTTTGGTGCCTAACATGCTAAAAAAAACACTCAAAACACAGATTTCTGGTAAGGTCGTTTAATTTCCTCATATAGAAGGCTTTGCATGCACTTTAGGGTTTGGTACATAAAAGTCCGAAAAAAAAGCTGAAATTAACTTTTTTGATAATATTCTCTTATCATATGATTGCCCTGAATTTTCCCAGAATTTTGGATTCTCGGTACCTATGAATATGAATAACAAAAAAAAAAAATCCTTTTTTTTATTTTTTTTTTATTTTCTAAATAATGAGTGTTATTTATGGGTTTTAGTTTTTTGGTACTTAAGGAAATTAAAAATACATTCATAATACAAGTTTCTCGTAATGTCCTTTTGTTTCCCAAACATAATGTTCTTTGCATGTATATAAACGTTTTTATAGATAACATGATCAAAAACACTCAAAATACATGTTTTTGGTAATGTTTTTCTGTTTTTCCATAAAATTTGTTTTGCATGCGTTTCAGCGGTTTGGTATATAAGGAGCTCAAAAACACTTAAACGCAAGTTTTTGGTATAAATTGGTGTTATTCCAATGTAATATGATTGCCCTGCTTTTTAGTGCTTTATTGCATATCACGCTCAAAAACATTAAAAAGACACTTTTTTGGTAATGTCATTTTTTTCCCCACATGAAGATACTTTCACATGTAATTTGGCATTTTCGTAACTAAGAATGTGAAAAACAAACAAAATACACAATTTGGTAAGGTAGTTCTGTTTATCGATTAAAAGTGTTATTCATGCATTTCATCATTTTGGTATGTAAGAAATTTCTCTATATACACGAGTTTTTGCGTTTATTTCCTTGTGGTTCTTTTAAAACTATAAAACACTCATTATACACATTTCTCATAATTTCCTTTTGTTTCCTAATATAAAGTGCTTTACATCTATATTTGCTTTTTTTTTTTATAGGTAACAAGCTCAAAAACACTCAAAATGTATCTTTTTGGTAATGTTATTCTATTTCTTCATATAGGTTGGTTTGCGTCGCTTTAGCGTTTTTCTACGTAAAACAGTGAAAAGATACGTTTTCAGTAATTTTCTTTTGGATTCACATATTGACTGACTTCCATATTATTTATCGTTTGGTACCTAACATGCTAAAAAACACTGAAAAAACAGGTTTATGGTAAACTCGTTTAACTTCCCTATATAGGTGGCTTTGCATGCACTTTAGGGTTTGGTACATAACAATCCGAAAAAAAAGGTATAATTAACTTTTTTGTTAATGTTCTTTTTTCCACATAAATTCCCTGAATTTTTGTAGAATTTTGGCATCTCGGTACCTATAGGGATAAATACTTTTTTTTTTTATTATTTTTTTTCTAAATCTCAAAATATACCTTTTTAGTAACGTTTTTCTATTTCTTAATACTGGTTGGTTTGCATCCGTTTTAACGTTTTTCTACGTAAAACACTGAGAAGACACGTTTTCAGCAACTTTTTTTTGGATTCCCATATAGAGTGAGTTCCTTATTATTTATTGTTTTGGTGCCTAACATGCTAAAAAAAACTCAAAACACATATTTCTGGTAATGTCGTTTAATTTCCTCATGCACTTTAAGGTTTGGTACATAACAGCCCGAAAAAAAAAAAGCTGAAATTAACTTTTCTGATAATATTCTTTTATCATATGATTGCCCTGAATTTTCCCAGAATTTTGGCATCTCGGTACCTATGAATATGAATAACAAAAAAAAAAAAAATCCTATTTTTTTTTATTTTTTTATTTTTTATTTTCTAAATAAAGATTGTTATTTGTGGGTTTTAGCTTTTTGGTACTTAACGAACTTAAAAAAACTCTTATAATACACGTTTTTCGTAATGTCCTTTTGTTTCCCAAACATAATGTTCTTTGCATGTATTTAAGCGTTTTTATAGATATCATAATCAAAAACACTCAAAATACATGTTTTTGGTAATGTTATTCTGTTTCTCCATAAAGTTTGTTTTGTATGCGTTTTAGCGGTTTGGTATATAAGGAGCTCAAAAACATTTAAAGGCAAGTTTTTGGTATTAATTGGTGTTATTCCAATGTAATATGATTCCCCTGCTTTTTAGTGCTTTATTGCCTATCACGCTCAAAAACACTTAAAAGATACTTTTCTGGTAATGTCATTTTTTCCTCACATAAAGGTGGTTTCGCATGCAATTTGGAGTTTTGGTAACTAAGAATGTGAGAAGCACCCAAAATACACGCATTTAGTAAGGTTGTTCTGTTTCTAAATTAAGAGTTCAATTCATGAGTTTCAGCATTTTAGTATCTAGGAACCTTATCCATATACAAGAGTTTTTGTGTTTTTTGCCTTTTGGTTCTTTTGAACTATAAAAAAAAAACTCATTATACACTTTTCTTGCAAAGTCCTTTTGTTTTCTAATATAGAGTGCTTTGCATCAATTTTCGCGTTTTTTGTAACAAGCTCAAAAATACTCAAAATATACCTTTTTGTTAATGTTTTTCTATTTCTTGATATTGGTAGGTTAGCGTTTTTCTACGTAAAACAAAGAAAAAACACGTTTTCAGCAATTTTGTTTTCGATTCTCATATAGAGTGAGTTCCTTATTATTAATCGTTTTGGTGTCTAACATGCTGAAAAACACTCAAAAAACAGATTTCTGGTAAGGTCGTTTAATATCCGCATATAAGAGCCTTTGGATGCACTTTAGGGTTTGGTACATAACAGTCCGAAAAAAAAGCTAAAATTTACTTTTTTGATCATTTTTATTTTATCATATAATAGCCCTGAATTTTCCCAGAATTTTGGCATCTCGGTACCTATGAAGATTAATAACAAAAAAAAAAAAAAATCCTATTTTTTTATTTTCTTTCTTATTTTTTTCTAAATAAAGAGTGTTATTTGTGGGGTTTAGCTTATTGGTACTTAAGGAACTTAAAAACACTTATAATACACGTTTCTCGTAAAGTTCTTTCGTTTCGCAAACATAAGGTTTTTTGCATGTATTTAAGCGTTTTTATAGATAAAATGATCAAAAACACTTAAAATATATGTTTTTGGTAATTTTATTCTGTTTCTCCATAAAAGGTGTTTTGCATGCGTTTTAGCGTTTTGGTATGTAATGAGTTCAAAAACACTTAAAGGCAAGTTCTTGGTAAAAGATGTTTTTATTCCCATGTAATGTGATTGTCCTCCTTTTTAGTGCTTTATTGCCTAACAAGCTCAAAAACACTCAAAAGAGACTTTTCTGGTAATGTCATTTTTTTTTCCCACATAAAGCTAGTTTTGCATGGAATTTGGGGTTTTGGTAACTAAGAATGTGAAAAAAAAACTCAAAACACAGGCATTTAGTAAGGTTGTTCTATTTCTTAATTAAAAGTGTTATTCATGAGTTTCAGCATTTTGGTATGTAAGAAACATTTCTAATACACACATTTGGTAAGGTATTTCTGTTTCAAAATTAAAAGTGTTGTTCATGAGTTTCAGCTTTTTGGTATGCAAGAAACTTTTGAGTAATGTCCTGTTCTTTGCCAATAAAAAGTGCTTTCTATCCATTTTTGCATTTTTTGTAGGTAACAAGCTCAAAAACACATCAAAATATATCTTTTTGGTAATGTTTTTCTATTTTTTTCATATTGGTTGGTTTGCATCCGTTTTAGCGTTTTTTTACTTAAATCACTGAAAAGACACGTTTTAAGTAATATTGTTGAAATTGCTGAAAAAACACTCAAAAGATAGGTTTCTGGTAAAGTCGTGTAATTTCCCCATATAGGTGGATCTGCATGCACTTCAGAGTTTGTACATAAGTCCGGAAAAAAGCAAAAATTATTTTTTTTATAATGATTTTTTTTTACAAAATTTCCATGAATTTTGCCAGAATTTTGGCATCTCGGTACCTATGAAGATGAAAAACAAAAAAAAAATTCTCTCTATAAAGAGTTATTTGTGGGTTTTAGCTTTTTGTTACTTAAGGAACTTAAAAACACTCATAATACATGATTTTCGTAATTAATAATTACGTTTTAGCGTTTTGGCATGTAAAAAGCTCAAAAACACGTAAAGGCAGGTTCTTGGTAAAAGAAAAGTGTCTTTTGAGTGTTTTTCAGCGTGTTAGGCAATAAAGCACTAAAAAGCAGGGCAATCACATTACATGGGAATAAAACCAACTTTTACGAAGAACTTGCTTTTTAGTGTTTTTGACACGCATTTAGTAAGGTTGTTCTGTTTCTCAATTAAGAGTGTTATTCATGAGTTTCAGCATTTTGATATCTAGGAAACTTCTCCATATACACGAGTTTATGCGTTTTTTGCCTTGTGGTTTTTTTGAACTATAAAACATTCTTTATACACTTTTCTTGCAATGTCCCTTTGTTTCCCAATATAGAGTGCTTTGAATCAATTTTTTGCGTTTTTTTGTAGGTAACAAGCTCAAAAACACTCAAAATATACATTTTTGGTAATGTTTTTCTGCTTCTTGATATTGGTTGGTTTGCATCATTTTTAGCGTTTTTCTACGTAAAACACTGAGAAGACACGTTTTCAATAATTTTCTTTTGGATTCCCACATAGCGTGAGTTCCTTATTATTTATCGTTTTGGTGCTTAACATGCTGAAAAACACTCAAAAGACAGCTTTCTGGTAAGGTCTTTAATTTCCTCATATGGGAGGCTTTGCAAGTCTTTTCAGTGTTTTTGAGCGTGTTACGCAATAAAGCACTAAAACACAGGGCAATCACATTACATTGGAATAAAACCAAATTTTACCAAGAACTTGCCTTTAAGCGTTTTTCAGCTCCTTACATACAAAACGCTAACACGCATGCAAAATACATTTTATGGAGAAACAGAATATATTACCAAATACATGTATTTTGAGTGTTTTTGATCATGTTATCTATAAACACGCTTAAATACATGCAAAGAACCTAATGCTTGGGAAACGAAAGGACATTACGAGAAACGTGTATTATGAGTGTTTTTTAAGTTCCTTCAGTACCTAAAAGCTAAAACCCACAAATAACACTCTTTATTTAGAAAATAAAAAATAAAAAAATAAAAAAATAGGATTTTTTTTTTTCTTATTCATATTCATAGGTACCGAGATGCCAAAATTCTGGGAAAATTCAGGGCAATCATATGATAAAAGAATATTATCAAAAAAGTTAATTTCAGCTTTTTTTTTTTCAGACTGTTATGTACCAAACCTTAAAGTGCATGAGGAAATTAAACGACATTACCAGAAATATGTGTTTTGAGTTTTTTTAGCATGTTAGGCACCAAAACGATAAATAATAAGGATCTCACTCTATATGGGAATCCAAAAAAAATTTGCTGAAAACGTGTCTTCTCAGTGTTTTACGTAGAAAAACGTTAAAACGGATGCAAACCAACCAATATTAAGAAATAGAAAAACGTTACTAAAAAGGTATATTTTGAGTGTTTTTGAGCTTGTTACCTACAAAAAAACGCGAAAATTAATTGAAAGAACTCTATACTGGGAAACAAAAGGACATTGCAAGAAAAGTGTATAATGAGTGTTTTATAGTTCAAAAGAACCACAAAGTAAACAACGCAAAAACTCGTGTATATGAAGAGATTTCTTAGATACCAAAATGCTGAAACTCATGAATAACACTCTTAATTGAGAAACAGAACAACCTTACTAAATGCGTGTATTTTGAGTGCTTTTCACATTCTTAGTTACCAAAAACCCCAAATTACATGCAAAAATTGCTTTGTGGGAAAAAAAAAAAAAGAATTTACCAGAAAAGTATCTTTTGAATGTTTTTCAACGTGATAGGTAATAAAGCACTCAAAAGCAGGACAGTCACATTATATTGGAATAAAACCATTTTTTACCAAGAACTTGCCTTTAAGTGTTTTGAGCTCCTTATATACAAAACTGCTAAAACGTATGCAAAACACACTTTATGTAGAAACAGAATAACATTACCAAAACCTTGTATTTTGAGTATTTATGATCATGTTATCTATAAAAAAAGCTTAAATACATGCAAAGAACCTTATGTTTGGGAAACGAAAGGACATTACGAGAAACGTGTATTATGAGTGTTTTTATGTTCCTTAAGTACCTAAAAGGTAAATCCCACAAATAACACTCTTTATTGAGAAATAAATAAATAAATAAATAAAAAAAAGGATTTTTTTTACATTTTTTTTTATTTATCTTCATAGGTACCGAGATGCCAAAATTCTGGAAAATTCAGGGCAATTATATGATAAAAGAATATTATCAAAAAAGTTAATTTTAGCTTTTTCTTTCGGACTGTTATGTACCAAACCAAAAACCAAAACAAAATCACTTAACACTTGTCTTTTCAGTGTTTTACGTAGAAACACGCTAAAACGGATACAAACAAACCAATATGAAGAAATAGAATAACATTGCCAAAAAGGTATATTTTGAGAGTTTTTGAGCCTGTTACCTACAAAAAACGCGAAAATGGATGCAAAGCACTCTATATTGGGAAACAAAAGGACATTACGAGAAACCTGTATAATGAGTGTTTTATAGTTTCACAACAACCACAAGGCAAAAGTTTCTTAGATACCAAAATGCTGAAACTCATGAATAACACTCTTGATTGAGATACAGAAAAATCTTACCAAATGCGTGTATTTTGAGTGTTTTTCACATTCTTAGTTACCAAAACACGAAATTGCATGCGAAACGAGGTTTATTTGGGGAAAAAATTATATTGCCAGAAAATGTTTTTTGAGTGTTTATAAGCGTGTTAAGCAATAAAGTACTTAAGAGAATTGCAATCACATTACATGTGAATAAAAAAAAATTACCAAGAACTTGCCGTAAAATATTTTTTAGCTCCTTAAATACCAAAACGCTAAAACGAATGCAAAAAATCCTTTATGGAGAAACACAATAACATTAAAAAAAACATGTATTTTGAGTGTTTTTGATCATGTTACCTATAAAAACGCTTAAATACATGCAAAGAATCCTATGTTTGGGAAACGAAAGGACATTACGAGAAACGTGTATTATAAGTGTTTTTAAGTTACTTAAATACCAAAAAGCTAAAACCCACAAATAACACTCTTTATGAAGAAACAAAAAAAAATAAATAAAAAAATAAATAAAAATAAATAAATGAAATAAAAGAAAATAATATTTTTTTTTTTTTGTTATTCATCTTCAGAGGTACCGAGATGCCAAAATTCTGTTAAAATTCGTTGAAATTATGTGGATAAAAGAATATTATCGAAAAAGTTAATTTTAGCTTTTTTTTCCGGACTGTTATGTACCAAACCCTAAAGTGCATGGAAAGCCATCTATATGGGAAAATTAAACGACTTTACAAACTGTCTTTTGAGTGTTTTTCAGCATGTTAGGCACCAAAACGATAAATAATATGGAAGACACTCTATATGGGAATCCAAAACAAAATTACTGAAAACGTGTCTTTTCAGTGTTTTACGTAAAAAACGCTAAAACGGATGCAAACAGACTAATATGAAGAAATAGAATAACATTACCAAAAAGGTATATTTTAAGTATTTTTGTGCTTGTGACCAACAAAAAAAAAAACGTGAAAATGGATGCAAAGCACTCTATATTGGGAAATAAAAAGACATTACTAGAAACGTGTATAATGAGTATTTTATAGTTTCACAAGAACCACGAAGCAAAAAACGCAAAAACTAGTGTATATGGAGAAGTTTCTTAGATACCAAAATGCTGAAACCCCTAAATAACACTCTTAATTAAGACACAGAATAACATTACTAAATGCGTGTATTTTGAGTGTTTTTCACATTCTTAGTTACTAGAACGCTAAATTGCATGCAAAACTAGCTTTATGTGGGAAAAAAATGATATTACCAGAAAAGTATCTTTTGAGGGTTTTTCAGAGAGTTAGGCAATAAAGCACTAAAAAGGAGGGGAATCACTTTACATGGGAATAAAACCAACTTTTAAGTGTTTTTTAACTCCTTATATACCAAAACGCTAAAACACATGCAAAACACCCTTTATGGAGAAACAGATTAACATTCCCAAAAACATTTATTTTGAGTGTTTTTGATCATGTTTCCTCTAAAAACGCTTAAATACATGCAAAGAACCCTATGTCTGGGAAACGAAAGGACATTATGAGAAACGTGTATTATGTGTGTTTTTAAGTTCCATAAGTACCAAAAAGCTAAAACCTCTTTATAGAGAAAAAATAAAGAAATAATTAAAACATAGGATTTTTCTTTTTTATTCTTTTTATTCTTCTTCATAGGTACTGAAATGCCAAAATTCTGGAAAAATTCAGGGAAATTATGTGTAAAATGAATATTATCGAACAAAGTTAATTTTAGCTTTTTTTTTCTTACTGTTATGTACCAAACCATGAAGTGAATGCAAAGCCAACTATATGCGGAAATTAAACGACTTTATGAGAAACCTGTGTTTCTAGTGTTTTTCAGCATGCTAGTCATCAAAACAATAAATAATATTGAAGTCATTCTATGTGGGAATCCAAAACAAAATTACTTTAAACGTGTCTTTTTTCGTGTTTTACATAGAAAAACGCTAAAACGGATGCAAACCAACCAATATGAAGAAATAGAATAAGATTACCAAAAAAGATATAATTTGAGTGATTTTTTAGCTTCTTACTTACAAAAAACACGAAAATGGATGCAAAGCTCTCTCTATTGATTAACAAAAGGACATTATGAGAAACGTGTAACCTTACCAAATGCGTGTATTTTGAGTGTTTTTCACATTCTTAGTTACCAAAACCCCAAATTTTATGTGAAAGTAGCTTTATGTGGGAAAAAAAGTGACATTACCAGAAAAGTGTCTTTTAAGTGTTTTTTTTTTTTTTTTTTTTTGCATGATAGGCAATAAAGCAGTAAAAAGCAAGGCACTCATATTATATGGGAATAAAACTAACTTTTACTAACAATTTGCCTTTAAGTGTTTTTGAGCTCCTTATGTATCAAAACGCTAAAACGAATGCAAAACACCCTTTATGGAGGAAGAGAATAACATTACCAAAAACATGTATTTTGAGTGTTTTTGATCATGTTACCTATGAAAACTCTTAAATACATGCAAAGAACCTTATGTTTGGGAAAATAAAGGGCATTTCGAGAAACATGTATTACGAGTGTTCTTTAAGTACCATTTAGCTAAAACCCATAAATAACACTGCTTATAGAAAAAAAATAAATAAATGAATAAAAAGATAGGAATTTTATTTTTTTTTTTTTGTTATTCATCTTCATAGGTACCAAGATGCCAAAATTCTGGCAAAATTCAGGAAAATTATGTGAAAAAAGAAAATTATGAAAAATTTAATTTTAGCTTTTTTTCGGACTGTAATGTATCAAACCCTAAAGTGCATGCAAAACCACCTATATGAGGAAATTAAACGACTTTACGAGAAACCTGTCTTTTGAGTGTTTTTCAGCATGTTAGGCACCAAAACGATATATAATATGGAAGTCACTCAATATGAGAATCCATCAGAAAATTACTGAAAAAGTTCCTTTTCAGTGTTTTACGTAGAAAAACGCTAAAACGGATGCAAACCAACGAATATGAAGAAATAGAATAACATTACCAAAAAAGGTATATTTTCAGTATTTTTGAGCTTCTTATCTACAAAAAACGCGAAAATGGATAGAAAGCACTCCATATTAAAATACAAAATGACATTACGAGAAAATTGTATAATGAGTGTTTTATAGTTTCACAAGAACCACAAGGCAAAAAACGCAAAAACTCGTGTATATGGATAAGTTTCTTAGATACCAAAATGCTGAAACTGAGGAATAACACTCTTAATTGAGAATACGGAACAACCTTACGATATGGGTGTATTTTGACTGTTTTTCACATTCTTAGTTACCAAAACCTCAAATTGTATGCAAAACTAGCTTTATGTGGTAAAAAAAAATGACATTTCCAGAAAAGTGTCTTTTGAGTGTTTTTTGACCGTGTTAGGCAATAAAACACTAAAAAGGAGGTCAATCACATTACATGGGAATAAAACCATCTTTTACCAAGAACTTGCCTTTAAGTGTTTTTGAGCTCCTTATATACCAAAACGCTAAAACGCATGCAAAACACCCTTTAAGGAGAAACAGATTAACATTACCAAAAACATGTATTTTGAGAGTTTTTGATCATGTTACCTTTAATAACACTTTAATACATGCAAAAAACCCTATGTCTGGGAAACGAAAGGACATTACGAGAAACGTGTATTATGAGTCTTTTTAAGTTCCATAAGTACCAAAAAGCTAAAACCTCTATATAGAGAGAAAAAAAAAGTAAATAAATAAATAGGATTTTTTTTTTGTTATTCTTCTTCAAAGGTACCGAGATCACAAAATTCTGGCAAAATTCAGGAAAATTATATGAAAAAAGAACATTATCAAAAAAGTTAATTTTAGCTTTTTTTTTTTCGGACTGTTATGCGCAAAACCAAAAAGTGCATGCAAAGCCAACTATATGGGGAAATTAAACGACTTTACGAGAAACTTGGGTTTCTAGTGTTTTTCAGCACAAGAACAAGAAAATACATGTTTTTGGTAATGTTATTCTGTTTCACCATAAAGAGTGTTTTGCATGCGTTTTAGTGTTTTGGTATATAAGGAGATCAAAAACACATAAATGCAAGTTCTTGGTAAAAATTCGTTTTCCTCCAATGTAATGTGATTGCCCTCCTTTTTAGTGCTTTATTTTCTATCACGCTCAAAAACACTCAAAAGACACTTTTCTGATAAGGTCTTTTTTTTCCCCACAAATCTATTTTCGCATGCAATTTGTAGTTTTGCTAACTAAGAATGTGAAAAGCACTCAAAATACACGCATTTATTAAGGTTGTTCTGTTTCTCAATCAGGAGTGTTATACATTAGCATTTTTGTATCTAGGAAACCTCTCCATATACACGAGATTTTGCGTTTTTTGCCTTGTGGCTCTTTTGAACTATAAAACACTCATTATACACTTTTCTTGCAATGTCCTTTTGTTTCCCAATATAGAGTGCTTTGCATCAATTTTCGCGTTTTTGGTAGGTAACATGCTCAAAAACACTCAAAATATAATTTTTTAGTAACGTTTTTCCATTTATTGATATTGGTTGCTTTGCATCCGTTTTAGCGTTTTTCTACGTAAAACACTGAGAAGACACGTTTTCAATAGCTTTTTCTTGGATTGCCATATAGAGTGAGTTCCTTATTATTTATCGTTTTGGTGACTAACATGCTAAAAAACACTCAAAACACATATTTCTGGTAGGGTCGTTTAATTTCCTCATATAGGAGTCTTTGCATGCACTTTAAGGTTTGGTACATAACAGTCCGAAAAAAAAAACCGGAAATTAACTTTTTTGATAATATTCTTTTATCATATGATTGCCCTGAATTTTTGCAGAATTCTGGCATCTCGGTACCTATGAATATGAATAACAAAAAAAAAATTCTTTTTTATATTTTTATTTTTTTATTTTCTAAATAAAGAGTGTTATTGGTGGGTTTTAGCTTTTTGGTACTTAAGGAACTTAAAAAAACACTCATAATACACGTTTCTCGTAATATCCTTTTGTTTCCTAAACATAATGTTCTTTGCATGTAATTAAGCGTTTTTATAGATAACAATATCAAAAACACTCAAAATAATATTTTTGGGTAAGGATGTTCTGTATTCTTAATTAAGAGTGTTATTTCTGAGTTTCAGCATTTTGGTATCTTAGAAATTTTTTTTTTTTCCGATTTTTGCCTTGTGGCTGTTGTGAAACTATAAAACACTCATTATACACGTTTCTCGTAATGTCCTTTTGTATCCCAATATGGAGTGCTTTCCATCCATTTTCGCGTTTTTTGAAGGTAAGAAGCTCAAAAACACTCAAAATATACCGTTTTGGTAATGTTATTCTATTTCTCCATATTTGTTGGTTTGCATCCGATTTAGCGTTTTTCTACGTAAAACACTGAAAAGACACTTTTTCAGTAATTTTGTGATGGATTCCCACATTTAGTGACTTCCATATTATTTATCGTTTTGGTGCCTAACATGCTGAAAAAAAAACACAAAAGACAGGTTTCTGGTAAGGTCGTTTAATTTCCCCATATAGGTGGCTTTGGATGCACTTTAGGGTTTGGTACATAACAGTCCGAAAAAAAAGCTAAAATTAAGTCTTTTTCATAATGTTCTTTTTTCACATACTTTCCCTGAATTTTGACAGAATATATACAAAGAACCGTATTTTTGGGGAAATGAAAGGACATTACGAGAAACGTGTATTATGAGTTTTTTTAAGATCATTAAGTACGAAAAAGCTAAAAGCCACAAATTACACACTTTATTGAGAAAAAAAAAATGAATAAATAAAAAAATACGATTTTTTTTTTTCATTCTTATCCATCTTCACAGGTAACGAGGTGTCAAAATTCGGGCAAAGTTCAGGAAATTATATGAAATAAGAACTTCATAAAAAAAGTTAAATTTAGCTTTTTTTTCGGATTGTTATGTACCAAACCCCTAAAGTGCATACAAAGCCACCTATATAGGGAAATTAAACGTCTTTGCCAGAAAACTGTCTTATGAGTGTTTTTCAGCATGTTAGGAATCAACATGATAAAACCCAAGGAAGTCAATCTATATGAGAATCTAAAACAAAATTACTGAAAACGTGTCTTTTCGGTGTTTTACGTACAAAACGCTAAAACGGATGCAAACTTACAAAAAATTAAGAAATAGAATATCATTACCAAAAAGGTATATTTTGAGTGTTTTTGAAATTGTTACCTACAAAAAACGCGAAAATGGATGGAAAGCACTTTATATTGGGAAGCAAAAGGCACCAAAAAGCATAATAGATACCAAAACGATAAATAATATGAAAGTCACTCTATATGGAAATCCAAAACAAAAATTACTGGAAACGTGTCTTTTAAAAGATTTACGTAGAAAAACGCTAAAACGGAGGCAAACCATCCAATATAAAGGAATAGAATAATCTTACCAAAAAAGTAAATTTTGTGTGTTTTTGAGCTTGTTACATAAAAAGAAACTCGAAAATGGATGCAAAGCACTCTATATAGGGAAAAAAAAAGATATAATGAGAAACGTGTATAATGAGTGTTTTATAGTTCACCAGAATCACAAGGCAAAAATCGCAAAAACTCGACTGTATGGAGAAGTTTCTAAGATACCAAAATACTGAAACTCATGAATAATATTCTTAATCAAGAAACAGAACAACTTTACTAAATGCGTGTATTTTGAATGTTTTTTTGCATTCTTAGTTACCAGAACCCGAAATTCCATGTGAAACTAGCTTTATGTGGGAAAAAAATGACATTACCAGAAAAGTGTGATTGAGTGTTTTTGAGCGTGTTAGGCAATAAAGCACTAAAAAGCAGGGCAAAACGATAAATAATAAGGATCTCACTCTATATGGGAATCCAAAACAAAGTTACTAAAAACGTGTCTTCTCAGTGTTTTACGTAGAAAAACGTTAAAACGGATGCAAACTAACCAATATCAAGAAATAGAAAAACGTTACCAAAAATGTATATTTTGAGTGTTTTTGAGCTTTTTACCTACAAAAACGCGATAATTTATGCAAAGTACTCTATATTGGGAAACAAAAGGACATTGCAAGAAAAGTGTATAATGAGAGTTTTATAGTTCAAAAGAACCACAAAGCAAACAACGCAAAAACTCGTGTATATGGAGAGATTTCTTAGATACCAAAATGCTGAAACTCATGAATAACACTATTAATTGAGAAACAGAATAACCTTACTAAATGCGTGTATTTTGAGTGCTTTTCACATTCTTAGTTACCAAAAACCTCAAAATCAATCAAAATCAAAATACATATTTTTGGTAATGTTATTCTGTTTCTCCATAAAGGGTGTTTTACATGAGTTTTTGCGTTTTGATCACAAAATTATTCAGGAGTTTCACCATTTTGGTATCTAAGAAACTTCTCCATATATACTAGTTTTTGCATTTTTTGCCTTGTGGTTCTTGTGAAACTATAAAACACTCATTATGCAAGTTTCTCGTAATGTCCTTTTGTATCTCAATATAGAGTGCTTTCTATCCATTTTCGCGTTTTTTGTAGATAAGAAGCTCAAAAAACACTGAAAATATACCTTTTTTGCTAATGTTATTCTATTTCTTTATATTCGTTGGTTTGCATCTGTTTTAGCGTTTTTCTACGTAAAACACTGAAAAGACACTTTTTCAGTAATTTTGTGATGGATTCCCATATTGAGTGACTTCTATATTATATATCGTTTTGGTGCCTAACATGCTGAAAAACACTCAAAAGACAAGTTTCTCGTAAAGTCGTTTAATTACCTCATATACGTGGCTTTGCATGCACTTTACGGTTTGGTACATAACAGTCCGAAAAAAAAAGCTAAAATTAAATTTTTTTCATAATTTTTTTCACATAATTTTCCTGAATTTTGCCAGAATTTTGATATCTTGATACCTTTGAAGATGAATAAAAAAAATAAATAAATAAATTCCTATCTTTTTATTCATTTATTTATTTTTTTTCTATAAACAGTGTTATTTATGGGTTTTAGCTAAATGGTTCTTAAAGAACTTAAAAACACTCGTAATACATTTTTCTCGAAATGCCCTTTAATTTCCCAAACATAAAGTTCTTTGCATGTATTTAAGAGTTTTTATAGGTAACATGATCAAAAACACTCAAAATACATGTTTTTGGTAATGTTATTCTCTTTCTCCATAAAGGGTGTTTTGCATTCGTTTTAGCGTTTTGGAATATAAGAAGCTCAAAACCACTTAAAGGCAAGTTGTTAGTAAAAGTTAGTTTTATTCCCATGTAATGTGATTGCCCTGCTTTTTAGTGTTTTATTGCCTATTGCCTAACTTTTTCGATAATGTTCTTTTTGCACATAATTTCCCTGAATTTTGCCAGAATTTTGGCATCTCAGTACCTATGAAGAAGAACAACAAAAAAAAATAAATAAAGAATCCTATTCTTTAATAATTTCTTTATTTTTTCTCTATAAAGAGGTTTTAGCTTTTTGGTACTTATGAAACTTAAAAACACACATAATACACGTTTTTCATAATGTCCTTTCGTTTCCCAGACATAGGGATCTTTGCATGTATTTAAGCGTTTTTAGAGGTAACATGATCAAAAACACTCAAAATATATGTTTTTGGTAATGTTAATCTGTTTCTCCATAAAGGGTGTTTTGCATGTGTTTTAGCGTTTTGGTATATAAGGAGTTAAAAAACACTTAAAAGTTGGTTTTATTCCCATGTAATGTGATTGCCCTCCTTTTTAGTGCTTTATTGCCTAACTCTCTCAAAAACCCTCAAAAGATACTTTTCTGGTAATGTCATTTTTTTCCCACATAAAGCTAGTTTCGCATGCAATTTGGGGTTCTAGTAACTAAGAATGTGAAAAAAAAACACTCAAAATACACGCAATTAGTAATGTTATTCTGTTTCTTAATTAAGAGTGTTATTCAGGAGTTTCAGCATTTTGGTATCTAAGAAACTTCTCCATATATACTAGTTTTTGCGTTTTTTGCTTCGTGGTTCTTGTGAAACTATAAAATACTCATTATCCACGTTTCTCGTAATGTCTTTTTATTTCCCAATATAGAGTGCTTTGCATCCATTTTCACGTTTTTTTTTTTGTTGGTCACAAGCTCAAAAATACTTAAAATATACCTTTTTGGTAATGTTATTCTATTTCTTCATATTGGTCTGTTTCCATCCGTTTTAGCGTTTTTTACGTAAAACACTGAAAAGACACGTTTTCAGTAATTTTGTTTTGGATTCCCATATAGAGTGACTGCCATATTATTTATCGTTTTGGTACCTAATATGCTGAAAAAAATTCCAGACAGTTTGTAAAGTCGTTTAATTTCCCCATATAGATGGCTTTGCATGCACTTTAGGGTTTGGTACAATACAGTCCGAAAAAAAAGCTAAAATTAACTGTTCTTTTATCCACATAATTTCCCTGAATTTTAACAGAATTTTGGCATCTTGGTACCTCTGAAGATGAATAAGAAAAGAAATAAATTATTATTTTCTTTTATTTTATATATTTATTTTTATTTATTTATTTATTTATTTTATTTTTTTTGTTTCTTCATAAAGAGTGTTATTTGTGGGTTTTAGCTTATTGGTATTTAAGTAACTTAAAAACACTTATAATAAACGTTTCTTGTAATGTCCTTTCGTTTTTCAAACATAGAATTCTTTGCATGTATTTAAACGTTTTTATAGGTAACATGATCAAAAACACTCAAAATACATGTTTTTTGTAATGTTTTTGTTTTTCTCCATAAAGGATTTTTTGGTTTTAGCTTTTTGGTATGTAAGGAGCTCAAAAATATTTAACGACAAGTTCTTGGTAAAATTTGGTTTTATTCCCATGTAATGTGATTGCCCTGGCTTTTAGTGCTAATAACATTACCAAAAACATGTATTTTGAGTGTTTTTTATCATATTTCCAATAAAAACGCTTAAATGACATTACCAGAAAAATGTCTTTTAAGTATTTTTGAGCGTTATATGCAACAAAGCACTAAAAAGCAGAAAAATCACATAACTTGGGTATAAAACCAACTTTTACGATGAACTTGCGATGAACTTACGATGAACTCCTTACATACCAAAACGCTAAAACGCATGTAAAACACCGTTTATGGAGAGCAAGGCGATCTATATGGAAAAAATTACTCGACATTACCAGAAAAAACATTGAACAGTGAAAAAGAAAAACATTGAAAAGACAGGTTTCTGGTAAAGTTGAGTAATTTTTCCATATAGGTGGCTTTGCATGCACTTCAGGGTTTGGTACATAACGCCGGAAAAAAGCTGAAATTATTATTTTTTTTAATTTCCCTGAATTTTTCCAGAATTTTGGTATCTCGGTACCTATGAATATGAATAACAAATTTTTTTTTTTCTCTATGAAGTGTTATTTGTGTGTTTTAGTTTTTTGGTGCTTAAGGAACTTAAAAACACTCATAATACACGATTTTCTTAATGATTTTTTCTCATACAAACATAGGGTTTTTTACATGTATTTAAGCATTTTTATAAGTAACTTGATCAAAAACACTCAAAATACATATTTTTGGTAATGTTACTCTGTTTCTCCATAAAGGGTGTTTTACATGTGTTTTAGCGTTTTGGTATGTAAGGAGTTAAAAAAAAACACGGGTTTTATACCCAAGTTATGTGATTTTTCTGCTTTTTAGTGCTTTGTTGCATATCACGCTCAAAAACACTTAAAAGACATTTTTCTGGTAATGTCATTTAAGCGTTTTTATTGGAAATATGGTAAAAAACACTCAAAATACATGTTTTTGGTAATGTTATTCTGTTTCACTGTGAAGTGTATTTTACATACGTTTTAGTGTTTTGGTATATAAGGAGCTCAAAAACACTTAAAGGCAAGTTCTTATTAAAAATTTGTTTTATTCCAGTGTAATGTGATTGCCCTGCTTTTCAGTGCTTCTTTGCGTAACACGCTCAAAAAAACTCAAAGGCATTTTTCTGGTAATGTCATTTTTTTCCCACATAACGCTGGTTTCGCATGCAATTTGGGGTTTTGAAAACTAAGAATGTAAAAAAGCACTCAAAATACACACATTTAATAAGATTGTTTTGTTTCTCAATTAAGAGTGTTGTTCATGAGTTTCAGCATTTTGGTATCTAGGAAATCTCTCCATATACACGAGTTTTTGCGTTGTTTGCTTTGTGGTTCTTTTGAACTATAAAACTCTTATTATACACCTTTCTTGCAATGTCCTTTTGTTTCCCAATATAGAGTACTTTGCATCAATTTTCGCGTTTTTGTAGGTAAAAAGCTCAAAAACACTCAAAATATACATTTTTGGTAACGTTTTTCTATTTCTTGATATTGGTTAGTTTGCATCCGTTTTAACGTTTTTCTACGTAAAACACTGAGAAGACACGTTTTTAGTAATTTTGTTTTGGATTCCCATATAGAGTGAGATTCTTATTATTTATCGTTTTGGTGCCTAACATGCTAAAAAACACACAAAACAAAGATTTCTGGTAAGGTCGTTTAATTTCCTCATATTGGAGGCTTTGCATGCACTTTAGGGTTTGGTACATAACAGTCCGAAAAAAAAAAAGGCTGAAATTAACTTTTTTGATAATATTCTTTTATCATATAATTGCCCTGAATTTTTCCAGAATTTTGGCATCTCGGTACCTATGAAGATGAATAACAAAAAAAAAATCCTATTTATTTTATTTTTTTATTTTTTATTTTCTAAATAAAGAGTGTTATTTGTGAGTTTTAGCTTTTTGGTACTTAAGAAACTTATAAAAACACTCATAATACACGTTTCTCGTAATGTCCTTTTGTTTCCCAAACATAATATTCTTTGCATGTACTTAAGCGTTTTTATAGATAACATGATCAAAAACACTCAAAATACATGTTTTTGGTAATGTTATTCTGTTTCTCCATAAAGTTTGTTTTTCATGTGTTTTAGCGGTTTGGTATATAAACACTTAAAGGCAAATTCTTCGTACAAATTGGTTTTATTCTCATGTAATGTGATCGGTCTGCTTCTTAGTGCTTTGTTGCATATCACGCTCAAAAACACTCAAAAGACACTTTTCTGATAATGTCATTTTTTTTTCCCAAATGAAGCTATTTTCGCACGTATTTTGGCATTTTTGTAACTAAGAATGTGAAAAGCACTTAAAATACACAATTTGGTAAGGTAGTTCTGTTTATCGATTAAAAGTGTTACTCATGCGTTTCATCATTTTGGTATGTAAAAATTTCTCTATATACACGAGTTTTTGCGTTTATTGCCTTGTGGATCTTTTAAAACTATAAAACATTCATTATACATATATATATATATATATATATATATATATATATATATATATATATATATATATATATATATATATATATATATATATATATATATATATATATATATATATATATATATATATATATATATATATATATATAGTGCTTTACATCCATTTTTGCATTTTTTGTAGGTAACAAGCTCAAAAACACTCAAAAAATATCTTTTTGTTAATGTTATTCTATTTCTTCAATAAGGATGGTTTGTATCCGCTTGAGCGTTTTTCTACGTAAAACACTGAAAAGACACGTTTTCAGTAATTTTGTTTTGGATTCACATATTGACTGATTTTCATATTATTTATCGTATTGGTGCCTAACATGCTGAAAAACATTGAAAAGACAGGTTTCTGGTAAAGTCGTTTAACTTCCCTATATAGGTGGCTTTGCATGCACTTTAGGTATGGTACATAACAATCAGAAAAAAAAAGCTATAATTAACTTTCATGATAATGTTCTTTTTTTCACATAAATTCCCTGAATTTTGGCAGAATTTTGGCAATTCGGTACCTATGAAGATGAAAAACAAAACAAAAAAAATTCCCATTTTTTAATTTTTTTATATATATATTTTTTTTTCTAAAGAGTGTTATTTGTGGGTTTTAGCTTTTTTGGTACTGAAGGAACTTAAAAATCACTCATAATACACGTTTCTCGTAATGTTCTTTCGTTTCCCAAACATAAGGTTCTATGCATGTATTTAAGCGTTTTTTTTAGATAACATGATCAAAAACACTCAAAATACATGTATTTGGTAATGTTATTCTGTTTCTCCATAAAATGTATTTTGCATGCGTTTTAGTGTTTTGGTATGTAAGGAGCTCAAAAACGCTTAAAGGCCAGTTCTTGGTAAAATTTGGTTTTATTCCCATGTATTGTGATTGCCCTGGCTTTTAGTGCTTTATTGCGTAACACGCTCAAAAACACTGAAAAGACATGCAAAGCCTCCCATATGAGGAAATTAAAGACGTTACCAGAAATCTGTCTTTTGAGTGTTTTTCAGCATGTTAGGCACCAAAACGATAAATAATAAGGAACTCACTCTATGTGGGAATCCAAAAGAAAATTACTGAAAACGTGTCTTTTCAGTGTTTTACGTAGAAAACATTGCGAGAAAGATGTATAATGAATGTTTTATAGTTCAAAAAATCCAAAAGGCAAAAAACGCAAAAACTCGTGTAAATGCTGAAACTCATGAATAACACTCTTAATTGAGAAACAGAACAACCTTACTAAATGCGTGTCAAAAACACTAAAAGACAAGTTCTTCGTAAAAGTTGGTTTTATTCCCATGTAATGTGATTGCCCTGCGTTTTAGTGCTTTATTGCCTCACACGCTCAAAAACACCCAAAGACACTTTTCTGGTAATGTCATTTTTTTCCCAAATAAAGCTAGTTTCGCATGGAATTTGGGGTTTTGGTAACTAAGAATGTAAAAAAACACTCAAAATACACGCATTTAGTAAGGTTGTTCTGTTTCTTAATTAATAGTGTTATTCATGAGTTTCAGTATTTTGGTATCTTAGAAACTTCTCCATACAGTCGAATTTTTGCGTTTTTTGCCTTGTGATTCTGGTAAACTATAAAACACTCACTATACGAGTACACGTTTCTCATTAGGTAATTTTTTTTTCCTTATATAGAGTGCTTTGCATCCATTTTCGAGTTTCTTTTTATGTAACAAGCTAAAAACACACAAAATTTTGGTAATATTATTCTATTCCTTCATATTGGTTGGTTTGCCTCCGTTTTAGCGTTTATCTACGTAAATCTTTTAAAACACACGTTTCCAGTAATTTTGTTTTGGATTTCCATATAGAGTGACTTTCATATTATTTAACGTTTTGGTGCCTAACATGCTTTTTGGTGCCTTTTGCTTCCCAATATAGAGTGCTTTCCATCCATTTTCGCGTTTTTTGTAGGTAACAATTTCAAAAACACCCAAAATATACCTTTTTGGTAATGTTATTCTATTTCTTCATTTTGGTTAGTTTGCATCCGTTTTAGCGTTTTGTACGTAAAACACCGAAAAGACACGTTTTCAGTAATTTTGTTTTGGATTCCCATATAGATTGACTTCCTTGGGTTTTATCATATTGGTTCCTAACATGCTGAAAAACACTCATAAGACAGTTTTCTGGCAAACACGTTTAATTTCCCCATATAGATGGCTTTGCATGCACTTTAGGGGTTTGGTACATAACAGTCCGAAAAAAAAGATAAATTTAACTTTTTTGATAATGTTCTTATTTCATATAATTTTCTGAACTTTGCCCGAATTTTGGCACCTCGTTACCTGTGAAGATGAATAAGAATGAAAAAAAAAAATCGTATTTTTTTATTTATTTACTTTTTTTTTCTCAATAAAGAGTGTAATTTATGGCTTTTAGCTTTTTCGTACTTAGTGAACTTAAAAACAATCATAATATACGTTTCTCGTAATGTCCTTTCATTTCCCAAAAATAAGGTTCTTTGCATATATTTAAGTGTTTTTATTGGTAACATGATCAAAAACACTCAAAATACATGTTTTTGGTAATGTTATTCTGTTTCACAATAAAGAGTGTTTTGCATGCGTTTTAGTGTTTTGGTATATAAGGAGCTCAAAATACACTTAAAGGCAAGTTCTTGTTAAAAATTGGTTTTATTCCAATGTAATGTGATTGCCCTGTTTTTTAGTGCTTTATTACCTAACACGCTCAAAAAAACTCAAAAGACATTTTTCTGGTAATGTCATTTTTTTCCTACAAAAAGCTGGATTCGCATGCAATTTGGGGTTTTGGTAACTAAGGATGTGAAAAGCACTCAAAATACACGCAATTAGTAAGATTGTTCTGTTTCTCAATTAAGACTGTTGTTCCAGATTTACAGCATTTTGGAATGTAAGAAACTTCTCAATATACACGAGTTTTTGCGTTTTTTGCCTTGTAGTTCTTGTGAAACTATAAAACACTCATTATACACGTTTCTCGTAATGTCCTTTTGCTTCCCAATATAGAGTGCTTTCCATCCATTTTCGCGTTTTTTGTAGGTAACTATTTCAAAAACACTTAAAATATACCTTTTCGGTAATGTTATTTTATTTCTTCATATTGGTTGGTTTACATCCGTTTTAGCATTTTTCTACGAAAAACACCGAAAAGACACGTTTTTAGTAATTTTCTTTTGGATTCCTATATAGATTGACTTCCATGTTATTTATCGTGTTGCTTCTTAACATGCTGAAAAACACACATATGACCGTTTTCTGGCAAAGATATTTAATTTCATATATAGGTGGCTTTGCATGCACTTTAGGGGTTTGGTACATAACAGTTCGAAAAAAAAAAAAGGTAAATTTAACTTTTTTGATAATGTTCTTATTTCACATAATTTCGTAAAATTTGCCCGAATTTTGGCCATTCGGTACCTGTGAAGATGAATAAGAAAGAAAAAAAATATTGTATTTATTTAATTTTTTATTTATTTCTTATTTCTCAATAAAGAGTGTTATTTGTGGCTTTTAGCTTTTTGGTAATTAATGAACTTAAAAACACGCATAATACTCGTTTCTCGTAATCTCCTTTCGTTTCCCAAAAATAGTGTTCCTTGCATTTATTTAAGCGTTTTTATTGGTAACATGATCAAAAACACTTAAAATACATGTTTTTGGTAATGTTATTCTGTTTCACCATAAAGAGTTTTTTGCATGCATTTTAGTGTTTTGGTATATAAGGAGCTCAAAAACAAATAAATGCAAGTTCTTGATAAAAATTCGTTTTCCTCCAACGTAATGTGATTGCCCTCCTTTTTAGTGCTTTATTTTCTATCACGCTCAAAAACACTTAAAAGACACTTTTCTGGTAAAGTCTTTTTTTTTCCCACAAATCTATTTTCGCATGCAATTTTGGGTTTTCATAAGAATGTGAAAAGCAATCAAAATACACGCATTTATTAATGCTGTTCTGTTTCTCAATTATGAGTGTTATACATGAGTTTTAGCATTTTTGTATCTAGGAAACCTCTCCATATACACGAGATTTTATGTTTTTTGCCTCGCGGTTCTTATGAACTATAAAACACTCATTATTCACTTTTCTTCCAATGTCCTTTTCTTTCCCAATATAGAGTGCTTTGCATCAACTTTCGCGTTTTTTGTAGGTAACATGCTCAAAAACACTCAAAATATACCTTTTTAGTAACGTTTTTCCATTTCTTGATATTGGTTGCTTTGCATCCGTTTTAGAGATTTTCTACGTAAAACACTGAGAAGACACGTTTTCAGTAGCTTTTTTTTGGATTCCCATATAGAGTGAGTTCTTTATTATTTATCGTTTTGGTGCCTAACATGCTAAAAAACACTCAAAACACATATTTCTAGTAAGGTCGTTTAATTTCCTCATATAGGAGTCTTTGCATGCACTTTAAGGTTTGGTACATAACAGTCCAATAAAAAAAAAAACGGAAATTAACTTTTTTGATAATACTCTTTTATCATATGATTGCCCTGAATTTTCCCAGAATTTTGGCATCTCGGTACCTATGAATATGAATAACAAAAAAAAAAAAAATCCTATTTTTTTATATTTTTATTTTTTATTTTCTAAATAAAGACTGTTATATGTGGGTTTTAGGTTTTTGGTTCTTAAGGAACTTAAAAAACCACTCATAATACACGTTTCTCGTAATATCCTTTTGTTTCCCAAACATAATGTTCTTTGCATGTAATTAAGCGTTTTTATAGATAACAATATCAAAAACACTCAAAATACATGTTTTTGGTAATGTTGTTCTGTTTCTCCATAAAGTTTGTTTTTTGTATGGGTTTTAGCGGTTTGGTATATAAGGACATCAAAAACACTTAAAGGCAAGTTTTTGGTATAAATTGGTGTTATTCCAATGTAATATGATTGCCCTGCTTTTTAGTGCTTCATTGCCTATCACGCTCAAAAACACTTAAAAGACACTTTTCTGGTAATGTCATTTTTTTCTCACATTAAGGTGGTTTTGTATGCAATTTGGGGTTTTCGTAACTAAGAATGTGAAAAGCACTCAAAATACACGCATTTAGTAAGGTTGTTCTGTTTCTCAATTGAGAGTGTTATTCATGAGTTTCAGCATTTTGGTATCTAGGAACCTTCTCCATATACACGAGTTTTTGTGTTTTTAGCCTTTTGGTTCTTTTGAACTATAAAAAAACTCATTATACACTTTTCTTGCAAAGTCGTTTTGTTTTTTAATATAGAGTTCTTTGCATCAATTTTCGCGTTTTTTGTAGGTAACAACTCAAAAACACTCAAAATATACCTTTTTGGTAATGTTTTTCTATTTCTTGATATTGGTAGGTTTGCATCCGTTTTAGCGTTTTTCTACATAAAAGAAAGAAAAAACACTTTTTCAGTATTTTTGTTTTGGATTCTCATATAGAGTGAGTTCCTTATTATTTATCGTTTTGATGCCTAACATGCTGAAAACACTCAAAAAAGAGATTTCTGGTAAGCTCGTTTAATTTCCTCATATAGGAGTCTTTGGATGCACTTTAGGGTTTGGTACATAAGAGTCCGAAAAAAAAGCTAAAATTTACTTTTTAAATCATTTTTGTTTTAACATATAATAGTCCTGAATTTTCCCAGAATTTTGGCATCTCGGTACCTATGAAGATGAATAACAAAAAAAAAAAAATCCTATTTTTTTATTTTATTACTTTTTTTTCTAAATAAACAGTGTTATTTGTGGGTTTTAGCTTTTTGGTACTTAAGGAATTTAAAAACACTTATAATACACATTTCTCGTAATGTCCTTTCGTTTCTTAAACATAAGGTTTTTTGCATGTATTTAAGCGTTTTTACAGATAACATGATCAAAAACACTCAAAATATATGTTTTTGGTAATTATATTCTCTCTCCATAAAAGGTGTTTTGCATGCGTTTTAGCATTTTCGTATGTAATTAGCTAAAAAAAACACTTAAAGGCAAGTTCTTGGTAAAAGTTGCTATTATTCCCATGTAATGTGATTCCCCTGGTTTTTAGTGCTTTATTGCCTAACACGCTCAAAAACACTCAAAAAACACTTTTCTGTTAATATAATTTTTTTTTTCCCACATAAAGCTAGTTTTGCATGGAATTTGAGGTTTTGGTAACTAAGAATGTGAAAAAAAACTCAAAACACAGGGTTTAGTAAGGTTGTTCTCTTTCCTGTTATTGATGAGTTTCAGCTTTTTGGTATGTAAGAAACTTCTTTATGTACACGAGTTTTTGAGTATTTTACCTCGTGGTTCTTGTCAAACTATAAAACACTCATACACGTTTCTCGTAATGTCCTTTTCTTTGCCAATATAAAGTGCTTTCCATCCATTTTTGCATTTTTTGTAGGTAACAAGCTCAAAAACACAACAAAATATATCTTTTTGGTAATGTTATTCTATTTCTTCATATTGGTTAGTTTGCATCCGTTTTAGCGTTTTTCTACGTAAATCACTGAAAAGACATGTTTTAAGTAATATTGTTCAGATTGCTGAAAAACACTCAAAAGACAGGTTTCTGGTAAAGTCGTGTAATTTCCCCATATAGGTGGATTTGCATGCACTTCAGAGTTTGTACATAACTCCGGAAAAAAGCTAAAATTATTTTTTTTATACGAGTAATGATTTTTTCTTACAAAATTTCCATGAATTTTAGCAGAATTTTGGCATCTCGGTATCTATGAAGATGATTAACAAATTTTTTTTTTCTCAATAAAAAGTTATTTGTGGGTTTTAGCTTTTTGGTACTTAAGGAACTTAAAAACACTCATAATACACGATTTTCGTAATGTCCTTTCATTTTCCAAACATAGGGTTCTTTGCATGTATTTAGGCATTTTCATAGGTAACATGATCAAAAACACTCACAATACATGTTTCTGGTAATGTTATTCTGTTTTTCCATAAAGGGTGTTTTGCAAGCGTTTTAGCGTTTTGGTATGTAAGAAGCTCAAAAACACGTAAAGGCAGGTTCTTGGTAAAAGTTGGTTTTATTCCCATGAAATGTGATTGCCCTCCTTTTTAGAGCTTTAGTGCCTATCACGCTCAAAAACACTCAAAAGACACTTTTTTGGTAATGTTTTTTTTTTTCCCACATAAAGCTAGTTTTGCATGCAATTTTTGGTTTTGGTAACTAAGAATGTGAAAAGCACTCAAAATACATGCATTTGGTAAGGTTGTTCTGTATTCTTAATTAAGAGTGTTATTTCTGAGTTTCAGCATTTTGATATCTAATGTCACACACGTGACTACTCTATCACGGAACCAGGTGCCTGCCTCTCAACTCGTGGCGCTGCCACGTGTATAGCTTGAGGCATACTGGATACGTGACCTCTAGCAGGCTACCAAGCCGATAACGAGGGGTGGAGTTCCATCGAGCTTCAGTCTCCTCCAAGGGTCGCTACAGCTCTGAGGTCGCCTTGGCATACGCTGGGAGCCTCATATACACTCGAGAGCGGTGGTAAGAGTTACACCAGTGTTACACACCCACACACACACACATAAACACACACACACACACACAAACACATTTATATTTATTTTCTATTATGTATATGTAAAGGTGTTTTTTTTTGTAATTTGTATCTATATGCATTTACTAACTTGGCTTAAGTTATTTACTGAACCAGTCTTTTAAGTTATTCAGTCCAGTTCAGATTGCCACTCCTTGTTACTTACTTTTACTTACAAATAATCTTCAATTTTGTATTGTTACTTAATTTAAGGGTTAACTTTAAGATATTAAATAGCAGTTAAAATGTCTCCTTTTCTCTTTTCTTTTAACCCTTCCATTGTTAGTGTGAGCAACACCCCTTCATGGTCCATTCCCTAGAGTTCAGTGTATGCTCACACGTAACACTAAGAAACTTCTCCATATACACCGAGTTTTGCGATTTTTGCCTTGTGGCTGTTGTGAAACTATAAAACACTCATTATACACGTTTCTCGTAATGTCCTTTTGTATCCCACTATAGAGTGCTTTCCATCCATTTTCGCGTTTTTTGAAGGTAAGAAGCTTAAAAACACTCAAAATATACATTTTTGGTAATGTTATTCTATTTCTCCATATTCGTTGGTTTGCATCCGATTTAGCATTTATCTACGTAAAATACTGAAAAGATACTTTTTCAGTAATTTTGTGATGGATTCCCACATTTAGTGACTTCTATATTATTTTGGTTTTGGTGCCTAACATGCTGAAAAAAAAACACAAAAGACAGGTTTCTGGTAAGGACGTTTAATTTCCCCATATAGGTGGCTTTGCATGCACTTTAGGGTTTGGTACATAACAGTCCGAAAAAAAGCTAAAATTAACTCTTTTTCATAATTTTCTTTTTTCACACAATTTTCCTGAATTTTTGGCAGAATTTTAGCATCTCGGTACCTATGAAGATGAATAAAAAAAAAAACAATCCTATTTTTCTATTTATTTATTTATTTATTTTTTTCTCTACAAAGAGTGTTATTTATGGGTTTTAGCTTTTTGGTACTTAAAGAACTTAAAAACACTCATAATACACGTTTCTCAAAATGTCCTTTCGTTTCCCAAACATAAGATTCTTTGCATGTATTTAAGCGTTTTTCATAGGTAACATGATCAAAAACACTCAAAATACATGTTTTTGGTAATGTTATTCCGTTTCTAAATAAAGGGTGTTTTACATGCGTTTTAGCGTTTTGGTATATAAGGAGCTCAAAAACAGTTAGAAAAAACACTTGGTAAAAGTTGATTTCATTCCCATGTAATGTGATTGCCCTGCTTTTTAGTGCTTTATTGCCTATCATGCTAAAAAAAAAAACACTTAAAAGACACTTTTCTGGTAATGTTATTTTTTTTCCCACATAAAGCTACTTTCACATAAAATTTGGGGTTTTGGTAACTAAGAATGTGAAAAACACTCAAAATACACGCATTTGGTAAGGTTGTTCTGTTTCTCAATTGATAGTGTTATTCAGGAGTTTCACCATTTTGGTATCTAAGAAACTTCTCCATATATACGAGTTTTTGCGTTTTTTGTCTTGTGATTCTTGAGAATCTATAAAACAATCATTATACACGTTTCTCGTAATGTCCTTTTGATAACGAATAGAGAGAGCTTTCCATCCATTTTTGTGTTTTTTTTTTTTTTTGTTAGTAAAAAGCTAAAAAAAAACACTCAAATTATACCTTTTTGGTAATCTTATTCTATTTCTTTATATTGGTTGGCTTGCATCCGTTTTAGCGTTTTTCTACATAAAACACGAAAAAGACACGTTTAAAATAATTTTGTTTTGGATTACCACATAGAATGACTTCAATATTATTTATTGTTTTGGTGACTAACATGCTCAAAAACACTAGAAACACAGGCTGCTCGTAAAGTCGTCTGATCTCTCCATATAATTGGGTTTGCATGTACTTCATAGTTTGGTACATAACAGTCCGAAAAAAAAGCTAAAATTAACATTTTTGATAATGTTCTTTTTACACATAATTTCCCTGAATTTTGCTAGAATTTTGGCATCTCAGTACCTATGAAGAAGAATAACAAAAAAAAAATCCTATTTTTTTATTATTTCTTTATTTTTTTCTTTATAAAGAGGTTTTAGCTTTTTGGTACTTATGGAACTTAAAAACAAGCATAATACACGTTTTTTGTAATGTCCTTTCGTTTCACAGACATAGGATTCTTAGCATGTATTTAAGTGTTTTTAGAGGTAACATGATCAAAAACACTCAAAATATATGTTTTTGGTAATGTTAATCTGTTTCTCCATTAAGGGTGTTTTGCATGTGTTTTAGCGTTTTGGTATATAAGGAGTTAAAAAAACACTTAAAGGCAAGCTCTTGGTAAAAGTTGGTTTTATTCCGTTGTAATGTGATTGCCCTCCTTTTTAGTGCTTTATTGCCTAACTCTCTCAAAAACCCTCAAAACACACTTTTCTGGTTATATCATTTTTTTTCCCACATAAAGCTTGTTTCGCATGCAATTTGGTGTTCTAGTAACTAAGAATGTGAAAAACACTCAAAATACACGCATTTAGTAATGTTATTCTGTTTCTTAATTAAGAGTGTTATTCAGGAGTTTCAGCATTTTGGTATCTAAGAAAGTTCTCCATATACACTTGTTTTTGCTTTTTTTGCTTTGTGGTTCTTGTGAAACTATAAAATACTCATTATACACGTTTCTCGTAATGTCTTTTTGTTTCCCAATATAGAGTGCTTTGCATCTATTTTTGCGTTTTTTTTTTTTTTTTTTGTTGGTTACAAGCTCAAAAATACTTAAAATATATCTTTTTGGTAATGTTATTCTATTTCTTCATATTGGTCTGTTTGCATCAGTTTTAACGTTTTTTACGTAAAACACTGAAAAGACACGTTTTCAGTAATATTGTTTTGGATTCCCATATAGAGTGACTTCCATATTATTTATCGTTTTGGTGCTTAACATGCTGAAAAACACTCAAAAGACAGTTTTCTTGTAAAGTCGTTTAATTTCCTCGTAAAAAAACGCTAAAACGGATGCAAACCAACGAATATGAAAAAATAGAATAATATTACCAGAAAAGTATATTTTGTGTTTTTGAGCTTGTTACATAAAAAAAAACGCAAAAATGGTTACAAAGCACTGTATATTAGGAAAAAAAATGGACATAACGAAAAACGTGTATAATGAGTGTTTTATAGTTTCACCAGAATCCCCTGGCAAACAACGCAAAAACTCGTCTGTGTGGAGAAGTTTCTAAGATACCAAAATGCTGAAACTCATGAATAACACTCTTAATCAACAAACAGAACAACCTTACTAAATGCGTGTATTTTGAGTGTTTTTTTTTATATTCTTAGTTACCACAACCCCAAATTCCATGCAAAACTAACTTTATGTGGGAAAAAAATGACAATACCAGAAAAGTGTCTTTGAGTGTTTTTGAGCATGTTAGGCAATAAAGCCCTAAAAAGCAGGGCAATCACATTACATGGGAATAAAACCAACTTTTACGAAAAACTTGCGTTTTAGTGTTTTTGACACGCATTTAGTAAGGTTGTTCTGTTTCTCAATTAAGAGTGTTATTTATGAGTTTCAGCATTTTAGTATCTAGGAAGCTTTTCCATATACACGAGTTTTTGCGTTTTTTGGCTTGTGTTTTTTTTTTAACTATAAAACATTCATTATACACTTTTCTCGCAATGTCCCTTTGTTTCCCAATATAGAGTGTTTTGTATCAATTTTGTGTTTTTTTGTAACAAGCTCAAAAACACTCAAAATATATATTTTTGGTAATGTTTTTCTGCTTCTTGATATTGGTTGGTTTGCATCAGTTTTAGCGTTATTCTACGTAAAACACTGAGAAGACAAGTTTTCAGTAATTTTCTTTTGGATTCCCACATAGAGAGAGTTCCTTATTATTTATCGTTTTGGTGCCTAACATGCTGAAAAACACTCAAAAGACAGATTTCTGTTAAGGTCTCTTATTTCCTCATATGCGAGGCCTTGCATGTCTTTTGAGTGTTTTTGAGCGTGTTACGCAATAAAGCACTAAAAGGAAGGGCAATCACATTACATGGGAATAAAATCAAATTTTACCAAGAACTTGCCTTTAAGTGTTTTTGAGCTCCTTACATACCAAAACGCTAAAACGCCTGCAAAATACATTTTATGGAGAAACAGAATAATATTACCAAATACATGAATTTGGGTGTTTTTGATCATATTATCTATAAAAACACTTAAATACATGCAAAGAACTTTATGTTTGGGAAACGAAAGGACATTACGAGAAACGTGCATTATGAGTGTTTTTTTTAAGTTCCTTTAATACCTAAAAGCTAAAACTCACAAATAACACTCTTTATTTAAAAAAAATAATAAACAAAAAAAAAATGGGATTTTTTTTTTCTTTTTTGTTACTCATCCTTAGAGGTACCGAGATGCGAAAATTCTGCCAAAATTCAGAGTATTTACGTGGAAAGAAGAAAATTACCAAAAAAGTTAATTAAAGCTTTTTTTTCGGATTGTTAAGTACCAAACCCTAAAGTGCATGCAAAGACACCTATATAGGGAAGTTAAACGATTTTATCAGAAACCTATCTTTTCAGTATTTTTCAGTAGCTTTTTTTTGGATTCCCATATAGAGTGAGTTCCTTATTATTTATCGTTGTGGTGCCTAACATGCTAAAAAACACTCAAAACACATATTTCTGGTAAGGTTGTTTAATTTCCTCATATAGGAGTCTTTGCATGCACTTTAAGGTTTGGTACATAACAGTCCGAAAAAAAACCGGAAATTAACTTTTTTGATAATATTTTTTTTATTATATGATTACCCTGAATTTTCGCAGAATTTTGGCATCTCGGTACCTATGAATATGAATAACAAAAATAAAAAAAATATAAAAAATCTATTTTTTTTTTATATTTTTATTTTTTATTTTCTAAATAAAGTGTTATTGGTTGGTTTTAGCTTTTTGGTACTTAAGGAACTTAAAAAAAACACTCATAATACACGTTTCTGGTAATATCCGTAATAATAACGTTCTTTGCTTGTAATTAAGCGTTTTTATAGATAACAATATCAAAAACACTCAAAATACACGTTTTTGGTAAGGATGTTCTGTATTCTTAATTAAGAGTGTTATTTCTGAGTTTCAGCATTTTGGTATCTGAGAAATTTTTTTTTTTTTTTTGCGATTTTTGTCTTGTGGATGTTGTGAAACTATAAAACACTCATTATACATGTTTTTCGTAATGTTCTTTTCTATATAGAGTGTTTTTCATCCATTTTTGCGTTTTTTGAAGGTAAGAAGCTCAAAAACACTCAAAATATACCGTTTTGGTAATGCTATTCTATTTCTCCATATTCGTTGGTTTGCATCCGATTTAGCGTTTGTATACGTAAAACACTGAAAAGACACTTTTTCAGTAATTTTGTGATGGATTCCCACATTTAGTGAGGAGGGGAATCACATTACATGGGAATAAAACCAACTTTTAAGTGCTTTTTAACTCCTTATATACCAAAA